>NC_069506.1:185262114-185484614 GCF_027579735.1 Bombina bombina | reverse complement strand
TCTAATTTTAAACAATCAATTTACTTCTTTTATCAAATTTGCTTTGTTCTCTTGGTTACCTTTGTTAAGAGAGCTGCAATGCACTACTGGGAGCTAGCTGATCACATCTGGTAAGCCAATGACAAGAGACATATATGCGCAACCACCACTCAGCAGCTATTTCCCGGTAGTGCATTGCTGTTCCTGAGCCTACCTAAGTATGTTTTTCAACAAAGGATACCAACAGAACAAAGCAAATTAGATAATAGAAGTAAATTGGAAAGTCGTTTAAAATGAAATCAGGAAAGTTTAATTTTGACTTTACTGTCCCTTTAAGTAAATTGTGTTAAATCATATTATGAATATAACAAAAAAATCAGCATAGGTGAATATATATTTTTTTTTTATTCAATACTTTTTATTGAGGTTGTTAGAATTCACAACATGTAGCATACAATTTACAATAGTGAAAAAAAGTATACAATCAATTCTAATGACATGCTAGCAGTGTATAGAAATATGACTGCTACACAAGGCACAATAACATTAATTGCAGTAACCATGAATGAGTTAAACATAATAACTTGGATCCTTCTTTTTAGGTAATGTTAGTTCCTCTAGATCCTCAAGGGGTCACTCATGGGCCCAATTGTACGCCAGTTACACAGAGGAAGTTAAAGGGACACTAAACCTACATTTTTTCTTCTGTGATTCAGATAAAGGCCCCAATTTATCAAAGGTCTTGCGGACCTGATCCGACACTGCGGATCAGGTCCGCAAGACCTCGCTAAATGCGGAGAGCAATACGCTTTCCGCATTTAACATTGCACCAGCAGCTCACAAGAGCTGCTTGTGCAACGCCGCCCCCTGCAGACTCGCGGCCAATTGGCCGCCAGCAGGGAGGTGTCAATCAACCCGATCGTATTCGATCGGGTTGATTTCCGTCGATTCCTGTCCGCCTGCTCAGAGCAGGCGGACAGGGTTATGGAGCAGCGGTCTTTAGACTGCTGCTTCATAACTTGTGTTTCTGGCGAGTCTGAAGACTCGCCAGAAACACGGCCCTTCAAGCTCCGTATGGAGCTTGATAAATATGGGCCATAGCATGCAATTTTAAGCAACTTTCTAATTTACTCCTATTATCATTTTTTTTTTTGTTCTCTTGCTATCTTTATTTAAAAAGCAGGAATGTTATGCATAGGAGCCGGCCCATTTTTGGTTGAGAACCTGGGTTATGCTTGCTTATTGGTGGGTAAATGTAAGCCTCCAATAAGTAAGCACTATCCATGGTGCTGAACCTAAAATGGTCTGGCTGCTAAGATTTACATTCCTGCTTTTAAAATTTACAAGAGAACGAAGAAAAATTGATAATAGGAGTAAATTAGAAAGTTGCTTAAAATCCCATGCTCTATCTGAATCACAAAAGAAAAAAATTGGATTCAGTGTCCCTTTAAAAGATACATACGGTAACTCTTGGACCTTAAAAGAAATATATAAACTAGTAAGGATTTCTCCAGTGACATAAACATCACTATAAGCTTGGAAATGTACTAATTAGTGTAGTATTGGAGCTATAGGCTATTTAGTGCTTATATTTGATGAAATAAATGATGAGCAGGATAACCTCACATCTAAACCTGAGGGCTTATGATCCTAAAACGCATATTATTTCCTGTTGTCGCTTTAAAATAGTAGCATAACAAACACAAAGATAAAGCATTGTGTATTCGCTATTCTTGGGGAGAAATATAAATAAACCTGCTGTGGTTACCTGGGTAATTTAAAGGACCAGTCAATACAGTAGATTTGCATAATGAACAAATGCATGATAAGAAGACACTACAATAGCACATGGAGGGGTAGTTATCAAGCCGTCTACTTTACCTGCCTTCGCCGGTCCAATACGCCGGCCTAAGCTCGCCTCACATCGCCACCGCGGACCTGAATACGTTCGCCTAAGTTATCAAAAAAGCTGTCAAAAAGCCGCGCACCAAGTACGGGGCGATGAGCAGCGGACTGTGAGAGTTATCACTCATCCGATCTCGCTGCTCTTCGGCTTTTTGACAGCTTTATTGACAAGCTGTCACTAAGCACCCACACTAAACTACACTGTTCTACCCCCTATACCGGCGCCCCCGGAGCCCCCCGCAACTAAATAAAGTTACTAACCCCTAAACCGCCGCTCCTAGACCCCGCCGCAACTCTTATAAATGTATTAACCCCTAAACCGCCGCTCCCGGACACCGCCGCCACCTACATTATACCTATTAACCCCTATCCTGCCCCCCCTATACCGCCACCACCTATAATAAATTTATTAACCCCTATCCTGCGGGTCCCGGACCTCGCCGCAACTAAATAAATAGTTTAACCCCTAAACCGCCGCCCCCGGAGCCCCCCGCAACTAAATAAAGTTACTAACCCCTAAACCGCCGCTCCTAGACCCCGCCGCTACTCTTATAAATGTATTAACCCCTAAACCGCCGCTCCCGGACACAGCCGCCACCTACATTATACCTATTAACCCCTATCCTGCCCCCCCTATACTGCCGCCACCTATAATAAATTTATTAACCCCTATCCTGCGGATCCCGGACCTCGCCGCAACGAAATAAATAGTTTAACCCCTAAACCGCCGCTCCCGGACCCTGCCGCAACCTATCTTAAACTTATTAACCCCTAATCTGCCCCCCCTACACCGTCGCCACCTATAATAAATTTATTAACCCCTATCCTGCCCCCCCTACACCGCCACAAAACTGTAATAAAATTATTAACCCCTATCCTGCCCCCCTACACCGCCGCAACTCTAATAAAATTATTAACCCCTAAACCTAAGTCTAACACTAACCCTAACACCCCCCTAACTTTAATATTAATTAAATAAATCTAAATAATATTTCTCTTATTAACTAAATTAATCCTATTTAAAACTAAATACTTACCTTTAAAATAAACCCTAATATAGCTACAATATAAATAATAATTATATTGTAGCTATCTTAGGATTTATTTTTATTTTACAGGCAAATTTCAATTTATTTTAACTAGGTACAATAGCTATTAAATAGTTATTAACTATTTAATAGCTACATAGCTAAAATAAAGAGAAATTTACCTGTAAAATAAAAACTAACCTAAGTTACAATTACACCTAACACTACACTATACTTTAATAAATTATTCCTATTTAAAACTAAATACTTACCTGTAAAATAAACCCTAATATAGCTACAATGTAATTAATAATTACATTGTAGCTATTTTAGGATTTATATTTATTTTACAGGTAACTTTGTATTTATTTTAGCTAGTTAGAATAGTTATTAAATAGTTATTAACTATTTAATAACTACCTAGCTAAAAGAAATACAAAATGACCTGTAAAATAAATCCTAACCTAAGTTACAATTAAACCTAACACTACACTATCATTAAATTAATTAAATTAATTAGCTACAAATAACTACAATTAAATACAATTAAATAAACTAACTAAAGTACAAAAAATAAAAAAAGCTAAGTTACAAAAAATAAAAAAAATAAGTTACAAACATTTAAAAAATATTACAACAATTTTAAGCTACTTACACCTAATCTAAGCCCCCTAATAAAATAACAAAGCCCCCCAAAATAAAAAAAAATCCCTACCCTATTCTACATTAAAAAGTAAACAGCTCTTTTGCCTTACCAGCCCTTAAAAGGGCCTTTTGCGGGGCATGCCCCAAAGAATTCTGCTCTTTTGCCTGTAAAATAAAAATACAACACCCCCCAACATTAAAACCCACCACCCACATACCCCTAATCTAACCCAAACCCCCCTTAAATAAACCTAACACTACCCCCTGAAGATCATCCTACCTTGAGCCGTGTTCAGCCAGCCGACCACCGATGGAACCAAAGAGGAGATCCGGAGCGGCAGAAGTCATCATCCAAGGGGCGCTGAAGAAGTCATCCATCCGATAGAAGTCTTCATCCAGGCGGCGTCTTCAATCTTCATCCATCCGGAGCGGAGCGGAGCCATCTTCAGAGGAGCCTACCAGATCCATCCTCTTCTTCCCGACGACTAACGACGAATGACGGTACCTTTAAGTGACGTCATCCAAGATGAACCAATCAGCCAATCGGATTGAACTTGAATCTGATTGGCTGATTCAATCAGCCAATCAGATTTTTCTATCTTAATTCCGATTGGCTGATAGAATCCTATCAGCGAATCGGAATTCGAGTGACGCCATCTTGGATGACGTCACTTAAAGGTACCGTCATTCGTTGTTAGTCGTCGGGAAGAAGAGGATGGATCCGCGTAGGCTCCTCTGAAGATGGCTCCGCTCCGCTCCGGATGGATGAAGATTGAAGACGCCGCCTGGATGAAGACTTCTATCGGATGGATGACTTCTTCAGCGCCCCTTGGATGATGACTTCTGCCGCTCTGGATCTCCTCTTCGGTTCCATCGGTGGTCGGCTGGCTGAACACGGCTCAAGGTAGGATGATCTTCAGGGGGGTAGTGTTAGGTTTATTTAAGGGGGGTTTGGGTTAGATTAGGGGTATGTGGGTGGTGGGTTTTAATGTTGGGGGGGGGTGTTGTATTTTTATTTTACAGGCAAAAGAGCAGAATTCTTTGGGGCATGCCCCGCAAAAGGCCCTTTTAAGGGCTGGTAAGGCAAAAGAGCTGTTTACTTTTTAATGTAGAATAGGGTAGGGAATTTTTTTAATTTTGGGGGGCTTTGTTATTTTATTAGGGGGCTTAGATATAGGTGTAAGTAGCTTAAAATTGTTGTAATATTTTTTTAAATGTTTGTAACTTATTTTTTTTATTTTTTGTAACTTAGCTTTTTTTATTTTTTGTACTTTAGTTAGTTTATTTAATTGTATTTAATTGTAGTTATATGTAGCTAATTAATTTAATTAATTTAATGATAGTGTAGTGTTAGGTTTAATTGTAACTTAGGTTAGGATTTATTTTACAGGTCATTTTGTATTTCTTTTAGCTAGGTAGTTATTAAATAGTTAATAACTATTTAATAACTATTCTAACTAGCTAAAATAAATACAAAGTTACGTGTAAAATAAATATAAATCCTAAAATAGCTACAATGTAATTATTAATTACATTGTAGCTATCTTAGGGTTTATTTTACAGGTAAGTATTTAGTTTTAAATAGGAATAATTTATTAAAGTATAGTGTAGTGTTAGGTGTAATTGTAACTTAGGTTAGTTTTTATTTTACAGGTAAATTTCTTTTTATTTTAGCTATGTAGCTATTAAATAGTTAATAACTATTTAATAGCTATTGTACCTAGTTAAAATAAATTGAAAGTTGCCTATAAAATAAAAATAAATCCTAAGATAGCTACAATATAATTATTATTTATATTGTAGCTATATTAGGGTTTATTTTAAAGGTAAGTATTTAGTTTTAAATAGGATTCAATTAGTTCATAAGAGAAATATTATTTAGATTTATTTAATTCATATTTAAGTTAGGGGGGTGTTAGGGTTAGACTTAGGTTTAGGGGTTAATAATTTTATAAGAATTGCGGCAGTGTAGGGGGGGCAGGATAGGGGTTAATAATTTTATTACAGTGGCGGCGGTGTAGGGGGGGCAGGATAGGGGTTAATAAATTTATTATAGGTAGCGACGGTGTAGGGGGGGCAGATTAGGGGTTAATAAGTTTAAGATTGGTTGCGGCGGGGTCCGGGAGCGGCGGTTTAGGGGTTAAACTATTTATTTAGTTGCGGCGAGGTCCGGGATCCGCAGGATAGGGGTTAATAAATTTATTATAGGTGGTGGCGGTATAGGGGGGGCAGGATAGGGGTTACTAGGTATAATGTAGGTGGAGGCGGGGTCCGGGAGCGGCGGTTTAGGGGTTAATACATATATTATAGTTGCGGCGGGGACCGGGAGTGGCGGTTTAGGGGTTAACATATTTATTATAGTTGGGGCGGGGACCGGGAGCGGCGGTTTAGGGGTTAATCAGTTTATTAGAGTTGCGGTGGGTTCCGGGAGCGGCGATTTAGGGGGTAATAACTTTATTTAGTAGCGGCGGTGTAGGGGGGGCAGATTAGGGGTGTTTAGACTCGGGGTACATGTTAGGGTGTTAGGTGTAGACATCACCCATAGGAATCAATGGGATGTCGGGCAGCAGCGAACATGAACTTTCGCCATGGTCAGACTCCCATTGATTCCTATGGGATCCGCCGCCTCCAGGGCGGCGGGTTGAAAACCGGGTACGCTGGGCCGGAAAAGTGCCGAGCATACCTGCTAGTTTTTTGATAACTAGCAAAAGTAGTCAGATTGTGCCGCACTTGTGTGCGGAACATCTGGAGTGACGTAAGAATCAATCTGTGTCGGACTGAGTCCGGCGGATCGAAGCTTACGTCACTAAATTCTACTTTTGCCGGTATCTAGGGCTTGATAACTAAGGCTAATCAGCCTCGCCTCAAATATGCTGCGGAATTCCAGCGTATTTGAGGTAGACACGTTGATAACTAGAGGCCATGGTCTGAACTTCAAATGAGTAGTAGATTTTCGTTAAATAAATTGCAAAGTTATGTCTATTTCCACTCCCCCTGTATCATGTGACAGCCATCAGCCAATCACAAATGCATATACGTATAAGCTGTGAATTCTTGCACATGCTCAGTAGGAGTTGGTGACTCAAAAAGTTTAAATATAAAAAGAATGTGCACATTTTGTTAATTGAAGTAAATTGGAAAGTTGTTTAAAATTGCATGCTGTATCTGAATCTTTAAGTTTAATTTTGACTTGAGTGTCCCTTTAAGGCTGTATCTACATGCAAGACAATAGTTGAATATTGCAAGTAAAAGCCTGCCTACAGTATGACCAACTACAATAATGTGGTGGACGAAGAGAGATCCCTATAGTCCAATTTTATCTGCCAATTATATCTGCAATAAGAAGCACACTTCTTTTACACAGAGCAGATATCTAAGGGGCTCACTACATATATCGGATTCCTTCAGTATGATGTCTGGCTAGGGCGCCGGGTATTCATGCTTAATATGTTGGGACTATTATAAAAACCTGTAAAGCTAACGGTGGTATACCAGACCTATACTATAATCATAGTTTTACCGCAAATGTACTTGTAGAATATAACCCCCAGATAATAAATATGGATGACGTCACTTGCATTCAAGTTCCAGTTTACGGCGGCGTATTGAAGAGGAGCTCCGCGCTGGATGTCTTCAGGATGGGCCCGCTCCGCGCCGGATGGATAAAGATAGAAAAGACTGCATGGATGAAGATTTCTTGCCGGCTGGATGGATCCTTCAAGCGGAACTTCAAAAAATGTAAGTGGATCGTCGGGGGTTAGTGTTAGGTTTATTTAAGGTTTTTTTTGGGTGGGTTTTATTTTTAGAGTAGGGTCTGGGTAGGTTAAAGAGCTGAATGTCCTTTTAAGGGCAATGCCCATACAAATGCCCTTTTCAGGGCAATGGGGAGCTTAGCTTTTTTAGATAGACTTTTTATTTGGGGGGGTTAGTTGGTTGGGTTTTACTGTTGAGGGGTGTTTGTATTTTTTTTTACAGGTAAAAGAGCTGATTTCTTTGGGACAATGTCCCGCAAAAGGCCCTTTTAAGGGCCATTGGTAGTTTATTGTAGGCTAGGGTTTTTTTTTATTTTGGGGGGCTTTTTTTATTTTGATAGGGCTATTAGATTAGGTGTAATAGTTTTTATTTTTGATACTGTGGTTTGTTTTTTTCGTAATTTAGTGGGGTTTAGCGTTTATTTTTTTGTAATTTAGTAATTTTTAATAGTAGATTTAAATAATTTGAGTAGGGTTAGGGTTTTTAATATGTAATATAGTTAATTTAATTGCTAGTTTAAAGTGAAGGTAAAGTTTTGCATTTTTGAAAGCAGTGTTATGTTACCCATGTACTACAATGTAAGATCGCTTATTTTTTATCACATATTGGTATATAAATAAATGTATAACCCACTGTTTTATCAACGTTCTTGACCGGTCTTTGCTCCTCCCTCCATGTATTTCCTGGTTTCTGACTGTATAGCGTATAGAGCGGTCCCACCCGCTCTATACGTATTTGAAAAGCGCGTTCACGATTGACATCGCATGCGCACATAAAGCAGAGTACTACGCTATTTCCCCTTGTCTTCTCTAATAATACATCTCGGCAAGTGTGATGAATTGCGCATGCGCTAAACAGGAACGAGCAGGACTTGGAAGGGACAGGAAATATAGCCGACGCATGCGCAGACCGTCCAGAAATGTAGTGACGTCAAATGACGGCCGCCTAACGGCCAGACCTGTTATTGGCTACTAGAAGAACGTGACCGGACTGACAAAAAAAACTAAAAAAACGGGCTGTTTATACAACGATGAGAATTAGAGAGAAAAACGGCGATAACTAGGTAAATATTTTACAATCCAAAAACTGATGACTTAAAGTACCATTAATTTGCTATGTATTTGCATGTAACATTATCGAACCTTGCTAAGTTTACCTTCACTTTAATGTCATTTTAGTATAATAGTTAGGGTAGGTTAATTAATAGTTTAATATATTTTCTTTTAATTCTACAGGTAAGTTTAAATGTATTTTAAGATAGGGATGTTGTAATTTTAATGTAAAATTAGCAGGTTGTTAGGTTTAGGGGTTAATAGCTTAATTTAGTTTATGGCGATGTGGGGGGCTGGTGGTTTAGGGGTTAATAGGTTTAGTTAATGATAGTGATGTGGGAGGCCAGAGGTTTAGGAATTAATATGTTTATTTAGTGGCGGCGGTGTCGGGGAGCGGCGGAATAGGGGTTTATAACTTTATTTAGTGGCGGCGGAGTCCAGGAGCGGCGGGATAGGGGTTAATACCTTTTATTTAGGTTGCAGCGATGTCGGGGCGGCAGATTAGAGGTGTTTAGACTCGGGGCTTATGTTAAGGTGTTAGGTGTAAACGTTACTGGTTTTCTACCATTAAAATCAATGGGATATCTGGCAGCATCGAACATAAGCTTTCGCTGCTTTCAGACTCCCATTGATTCCTATGGCATCCGCAGCCTCCAGGGTGGCTGATTGAAAACCAGGTACGCTGGGCCGGAATAGCTGCGAGCGTACCGGATAACTATTTGATAACTTTTAAAAAGTGTCATATAGCGCCGAATGTGTATTCGGAACATCTGTAATGACATTCTGTGTCGGATTGAGATCGATGGATCGTATGTTACGTCACAGATTTCAACTTTTGTCGGTCTGTAGTCTTTGATAACTAGGTCGGATCAAGCTCGCCACAATTACACTGCGGAATTCCAGCGCATTTACGGTTGATGGCTTGATAAATATCCCCCTTTGGGGTAGATTTATCAAATGTCGGGCAGACATGATCCGCTGTAGCGGATCATGTCCTCCCAACATCGCTAAATTCCAACAGCATACGCTGTCCGCATTTAACATTGCACAAGCATTTCTGGTGAAATGCTTGTGCAATGCCGCCCCCTGCACAATTGGCCGCTAGCAGGGGGCGTCAATCATGCCAATCGAATACGATCTCGGAGACGCCTCAGAGGTGGCGGATGAGTTAAGGAGCAGTGGTTCTACGACCGCTGCTTCTTAACTTTTGTTTCCAGCTGCATCCGCAGCAGGATAAATCCACCCCATACTCTTAAGGCAAAATAGATAGAAGAATTAATGCAGGAAATAATATGTTTATTTAAAAATACACTTGGGATGGTGCAGTGTCTTTTGGTTTCTAGCTGTTTCCATCTTGGACATTTCACCTCCAAAATTGTTTTAGTATACTTTTTGCCAGTCTGTATCAGCACAATACTTCCCAACTCTCTACATATGACAAAGGCAGGTTTAAAATACTTTAATAACTCAAAAACTACTGAATGGATACAAATGTTCAAGATTTGTAGTGACTGTCAGTCCAAAATAAAATGGGGGTTTGTCTTGTTATGAAGGAACCAGATATAAACTCCTTACCCACTTTGTGTAGATTATATAGTGCAGAGGAAAAATACTTGGTATTTCTGGGTTCAACTATTATTTTAGGTGGAACCACATTGATATACTCCATGGGGTAGATTTATTAAATGTCAGACGGACATGATCGGCTGTAGCGGATCATATCCGTCCGACATCGCTAAACTGTAGGTATTCAGCTTTTTCCCAGCGTCTTCACTAACCGTGCTGCAAAGGGGTCACATGACTTGTAACCAATCAGATGGTCAAAGCAGGATTTGGCTCCAAATTGGAAAAACCAGTGTGATGGTATTCACTGTGTATTTTGTAATCCTCCTGAACATCAAGCCTTTCTTCTACACATTTCGGAAGCGTAATGCCTTTATCAAGATCTTGCTAAAGGCATTACACTGCCGAAACATGTAGAAGAAAGGCTTGTTTTTCAAATTTGGAGCCACATCCTGCTTTGACCATCTGATTGGTTACAAGTCATGTGACCCCCTTGCAGCATGGTCAGTGAAGACGCTATGCAAACGCTGAATACCTACAGCTAGGGGATGCACAGCAGACAAGTCTGACTCAGTGTGACTGCGTTCTGGGATTGTAACAAGCATCACCACGGAGGTCCGGTAAGGATAGCAATACTTTAACGTTAACAGTGGATTACTGACCAGTCAGTTATTTATCTACCTTGACTCTTTTACATTTGGAGTACAATATTATATTTACTGAAATACAGCAGAGAAATGTTTCTCACCATTCTAAAGGAAATATATACAACGCATTAAGTTTCCATCTACTACTTTGCTTATTAGCAACAGTGTATTTGAACTACTTATATTAACCAGATTTAAGCGTGAAGCCCAATATCCAAGCACTAGAAGCTGATGATAATAGATTTAAATCAGTTTCCTTTTGTATTTCAGTCAGCTGTTTATATATAGAGCAGTGTTATAAAATTACTGAAATAGAGGATACCGAACGTAGCACTGTTTAAGTCACAGAATTATGTTATAATTTCACTCACCAAATCGTGACTGATTACATTTTAAATTATAGCACGTTTTTATGTAGATTGTGTATGTATATTGCAAAAAAATTTATAGTTGTGGCCACAACATTATTTACACATTCTTACGTATATTCTGACAGTTATTTTACCTGTCATATACACTGCTTTTGATTTTACGTATTTCATATGAATTAAATATTATTTTATACACTATTGATTTTTATTACTTGATTATTGCCCACCCACATCTTCTAGCTCTCTCTATAGCGCCACTCAAAACAACCCCTTTTTGTGCAACTGTATACAACCGTGTGAGGGAATCACGGTATACCTTCTGAGTGTGCTTAGATTGGAGTCGCAGATAAACTTGTTGTGTTTTATGTCTGTCATAGAATAAGCTTCTATAGCTAAATTATTTTCCAGTTGGGCTAATGAGAGTTTCATGTCAGTCTTCTAGTCTAGATGTTATTAAATTACTGTACCCTCTTTGGAATATAGAGAAAATACTAACGTTCTATAACTAAAGAATAACTATGATTGCATAACAGATACCATCCTTGTAATATTTCATAGATAGACTTACTTCATGGGAAGTCTTATAAAAGTTTGTGTCCTGGAAAGTTTTTATCAAACAAAATAATGATGCACAACAATGATTGTATTTAAAGTCAACTTTAAGACAGGTCTTGTTAGCAAACCTGCTCTCGTTGTATCCTATGAGGCCTATTTAAGAAATGTCTTGCGGACCTGATCCGACAGAGCGGATCAGGTCCGCAAGACATCACTGAATGCGGAGAGCAATACGCTCTCCGCATTTAACATTGCACCAGCAGCTCACAAGAGCTGCTGGTGCAACGCCGCCCCCTGCAGACTCGCGGCCATTGGGACCCCAGCAGGGGGTGTCAATCAACCCGATCGTACTCGATCGGGTTGAATTGTTGCAATTCCTGTCTGCCTGCTCAGAGCAGGCGGACAGAGTTATGGAGCAGCGGTCTTTGTGACCGCTGCTCCATAACTTTTGTTTCTGGAGAGTCTGAAGACTCGCCAGAAACACGGGCCGTCAAGCTCCTTTCGGAGCTTGATAGATAGGCCCCTATATGTCTTAGAAATGTGAAGCTGGTTAATTCTTACATACATGGATAAATCTGAATTCAGACAATCCACACCATGGATTTTAATATTTTTTTCTTTCTTGCACTAGGAAAATCTGAAGTTAATGACACTAAAATAAAGGGGGCTTCTGTATCCCACAAAGTTCCAAAGAATGCTAAATCTTCATTTGAAAAAGATGCAGAGAAGGAGAATACCCCGGATGAAAAAGGTTGGAATTCCTGTGCATTCTGCTGTTTTTATTCCACATTGCACATATCCTTACCGTACAAAGGAGGACGTTTCATCCAGGACACGCAGAGTGAAAGTATAGGCTGAAATTTTGGTTCTAGGGAAAAACATGGAGTCGAAGATGCCTCTCACCTCCAGTCTCTCTAGCCCCTTCATACTTAGGGAATCTGGGTCCATAAGTCAAATACATACAGCAACTTCACATTAAGTATCACATTTAATATTTCTTGTAACCATCAAATTATTAGAAATCCAATAAAAGTAATGTATAGCCTAGCTAGTTATCCTCAGTGATCTTCTAGGGTTTCTGCTCTGCCCCCCCCACCACAAACTATTTAAAGGGATGGTCTAGTCAAAATTAAAATATCATGATTCAGATAGGACATGCAATTTTAAACAACTTTCCAATTTACTTTTATCATCAAATTTCCTTTGTTCTCTTGGTATTCTTTGTTGAAAGCTAAACCTAGGTAGACTCATATGTTAAATTTCTAAGTCATTAAAGGCCCGCCTCTTATTGTAGTGCATTTTGACAGTTTTTCACAGCTAGACAGCGCTAGTTCATGTGTGGGTAATAAAGGGCTAATCAATCTTTTTAAACAAGATTTTGATGTAGACTGTCCCTTTAAGTATATTTTTTAAAGTTGAAGAATTACTTTTAAAAGATATAAACACACTGATTCTGTGGTTAGACTTCAAACTTTAAATTTAAAGTGGCAGGTGGCAATCACAATTATGCCCATGTATTTCCTTTTAATTATAGTTTTCTGTGTGCAGATAGAGGCCCTAAGGTTGTTTTTTTCTGTTTTGTTTTTTAATAGTCTGTCCCACCTTGAAAAATATTATTGAATTCAAATTTCTGGAGTGGAAATGTGGCTGGTAAAACATGAGTGTACTTGAGTAGTGAATTATTTATTATTTCAAGTAATTTAATAACACATTTTAAAAATGGCTTTTATACTTTCTAAAAACTAAATCCACAGACAGCTGTTTCATCCCTTCTGGTACTTGTAGGTCATACATGAATATAGCTGGTTGCTAGGTTACTTTAAATAAATTAAGCTTATACTTTATAAGAAATATAGGCCAACTTACTGGGTTCTTACCTGCCGGCAAAATGTTTGTAAGACAGATCATATTTTACATATTATTTCATATTTTAATGTAACTTGCTGCTGTGTATATGCCAAGATAGAAAGTGATAGAAAGCACTGCATCTGTGATGTACAACCCTTTTATGTATATTTATTTAGAAATTGATGACCCAGATTCTTTTCAAGATGAAGTCCAAGAAATTAAGTCAGGCAATGTTCTTAGACTTGAACCGTCAAGTGAAGAATATGATGATTCTTTATCTATAGGGGATCGAAAAGTTCCTCCGGCACCTGTAAAAAAACGCAATAAAAAGAAACCACCAAAGACAGGTAAATTGCAGAGGAGCAAGAAAGAGATTTGTGCAGAATTTGTGAAAATCTATCACTAAGTTTTAAAATCAATGTTGTATAATACAGAGAAAATCCTTAGAGAACAATACATTTTGAGTATTCCACATTTTTCAATTAAATATTTTTGTATTATAACTGAACAATGCAATCTCTTGATTCTATGGGGTAGATTTTTTCATACCCCGGGCAGACGTGATTCGCTATAGCGAATCATGTCCGCCCTGCATCGCTAAATGCCGACAGCATACGCTGTCGGTATTTAACATTGCACAAGCAGTTCACTGCTTGGTGAACTGCTTGTTCAATGCTGCCCCCTGCAGATTTGCAGCCAAATCAACCCGATCATATACGATCAGGCGGATTACTGACTGCTGCCTCTAAGCTGGTGGACGAGTTAAGGAGCAGCGGTCTTAAGACAGCAGGGGGCTAGGTTGTACAAGAAATTGCTATATTAATTATCGGAAGTCAATACTGCTTTGAGGTCTTGAAGACATTCAGACAGGTTCTCTTTCTGAGAACATTGTCTGCATGTACTATAATAAATAGGGGCCTATAACTCTCTCTAATTTGGGATGAATGTTTCCTTTAGGTCATCTGGATTTAGCGATCTAAATATAAAGGGCTAGATTACAAGGGGAGCACTAAATTATCGTCCTCCCGCAATTTGCCCCTTTGCAGGAGCAAGATGATTAACCAGCCATTACAAGTGGCTGGTTATTGCTACCGAGAGCTCGTGGTAGCAATTAGCACTCAGAAAATTAACCAGAGATCCGATCTCTGGTTAATTAAAAAAAACTGCACTAGGCAGTTTTGGGGCTTTAAGATTGGTGGGAGTGGGATGTTAGATATAAAAAAAATTGCACTAAAAAGTGCCTTTGCATTGCGGTCTAGGGGAACTGTGTGTTCCCATAGACCGCAATGTAAATACAGCATATATGTATATGCTTATATACATATACATTTATGTGTTAATGTGTTTATACAAATATTAACACATAAATGTATATGTATATATTAATATAGACGTTACAATGCACACAAAAATAAAGTCCAGCACTCGCTCACAAGCTCTTAGCTAAGTTTAAAAACAAACAGGAAGAGTCAGTTACCGCATTTGGCCCAATGGGACAAGCCCAGGTACCACGTCAAGGTCTCTTCCAAAACCTGGGACCCTAATACAGCCACACAAATGCAGGCTCACATACAAACTGCAAGCTCTTAATCAAACAAACTGGGAACTAGACAGACTTTTGTAATCACCCTTAAAGGGACAGTATACACTCATTTTCATATAACTGCATGTAATAGGCACTACTATAAAGAATAAGATGCACAGATACTGATATAAAAATCCAGTATAAAATGGTTTAAAAACGCACTTAGAAGCTTTCAGTTTAGCTCTTTTGAAAAGGCAATTGGAAAGCCCACTGCAAGTGGAAAATAAGACACTCCCCCTCCTTTTGCATATGAAAAGACCCTTTACACAAACAGTAGCAAGCTGGAGAAGGTAGCTGACGGTATTCAAATAAAACTTTGGGGTTTGGTTAGGAGTCTGAAAATCAGAGCAATGTTCTTTAAAAATAAGCAAAATTATACATTTAAAAATGTGTATAATGGCCCTTTAAGCACAAGCAAAACAAGGAAAGTGGAACAGTACTCCCAGACCTGATCGGGGACACATCACATGACCCCTAAACTATGCTCAGCTATGGTGCTATAGCACTCTCAAAGAGCTGCACTATCTCCAGAATCACATGCAGTCTTGGCGCAGACCAGCCTGGGAGCAAGTTCCTAGGGAAAATTACTAAACAAACATTACAAAACACACAAAAATAATGTCCAGCACAAGCTCACAAGCAAATATTCATATACATATATATTTTAAAATGTTGCCCATCGCTGCGCTACTTCCACCCTTCGCTGAACCTATGGAAGCGCGCACTCGTGAGCGCAATGCTTCCTAGAAATGTAGTTGTAATACCAGCGCACATTATCGTGCACTGGTATTACAAAGTGGAACGCTAATATCACTTGCACGCAAGCGGTATTTAGCGCTACACTTGTAATCTAGCCCAAATTATTTCATTTTCAATTCACACCCTATTGGAAATTGCTGCCTTTTTTTTCGAACTAGAAGCATAACTTGTGGACTTCAACATGCCAAATGATAGATGGCATTGCATTTAGACAGAATGATAACTACTACTGAACTTGTGCACGAGGCTGGCAAATTGAAGTACATTTTGTAATTTGTCAGCAAAAATATCTACTGTTCATTTAAGTCCAAACACAGTCATGAGAGTGCCTTTCCAAGCGACTGAGCTTTCTGGAACGAGCTTTCATGACTGTGAGTTCCATAATGTAGGTGCAAGCACTTTGAAAGGCACTTTTGTGAACAAGTTTGGACTTAGCATGCATGGGGGTTCGTCCCCTATAAAAACCTGCTCACAAAGGTGCAATTTTGTTTGTATCACGTAGGATGATACAATGGGGCATATGTATCAAGCTCCGAATGGAGCTTGATGCTCCGTGTTTCTGGCGAGCCTACAGGCTCCCCAAAAACAGCAGTTATGAAGCAGCGGTCACAAAGAACGCTGCTCCATAACCTGTCTGCCTGCTCTGAGCAGGCGGACAGACATCGCCGCAATTCAACCCGATCGAGTACGATCGGGTTGATTGACACCCCCCTGCTGGCGGCCGATTGGCCGCGAGTCTGCAGGGGGCGGCATTGCATCAGCAGCTCTTGTGAGCTGCTGGTGCAATGCTGAATACGGCGAGTGTATTGCTCGCCGTATTCAGCGATGTCTGTCGGACCTGATCCGCACTGTCGGATCAGGTCTGACAGACATTGATAACTAGATGCCAATGTAGCAAGGCAGTGGGAGTCACGATTTACAGTTTAAAGAATATTAAAATCCAGTAAAAGAAGATACAAGTCTTTTGCATAGAAAACTTGTAATTGCCATTTTAATTTCAGTTCACTCCAAAATGGAAATGGTGCTTCAACAAACAATTTGTGCTTTATAAATAAATAATAATAAAGATTATAAAAGTTGAAATGTCACAAGCACGTAGCTATCTGATCTTTACTGATTAAGAACCCCTGATTCAAAAGATTACAATGGATTAAACCCACAGATACAGGTTAGGCTTGCCAAGGGGCCATTGTTATTTAAGCAAGATCAAGCTCAAAATTCATGAAGGCTTGTTCACCTATCTTTTCTATAGTTTTGTTATTGGACGTTCCAGTCAATAATATATAGTTCTATTAAGTGCCCCAATACATGATATAATGCAGCAATAATTATAACCATATCACTTAGGAAATCTGTTTTGTAAAAGTTTGCAATTTCAAAACATTTGTAGATCTGTTTTTATTTATTAGAGTAAATTAGTCTCGCCAAATAGAATTAGACAACTCAAAGCCATTCGAGTGCGTTTTAGGGTTTTCACCTAAACTCCATTTAAGCATGCTGAATTCAGAAAGACAAGACTGTACATGTTAAGTATTTTCTCACGGTTGTGTCTTGCTATTTTCATAAATGGAAGCCATGACAGTTTTATAGCTACAAAAATCTATAACATTTTTAATTTAACTTTATAGCGAAATCTGCAAGAAAAAGTCTAAGCAATGAGGAAATGAATGCTGTAACAGACGAGGATGATTTTGATGAAGATTCTGATATACTGAGTAGTGTTGGTTATGCAAGAACCCTGTCACCTTCCAGTAGGGTGAGTTATGAAGACACTAATATTACTTGGTAAAGACAACCCTTAATATATTACTATAAATAATTATGTTTGCATCTAGTGATCCATTTGTTTGTCATTTTCATTTGGATTATATTTTATATTAGCAGCATAAAGAAATAATATTATGGTGTATTTTTCAATCTTCTTAATAAGCTTTTTGCATGGGTTACTAAGCATATTCAGAGCCATCTTGACCAATTAGAAAAACAGTTTTTTTAATTGTTTTGAAGGTTTCACACCATGTTAATATATCAGATACTTCCACTACTCAAAGCCTTCAAAACTATTTTCATAGCATTTTGTCCTTCAAAGATATTTGAACTGTTTTCACATGGCACATATAATTCAAATGGCATCATCTAAACCAGTGTTTCTCATCTCCAGTCCTAACAGGCCTTATTTTCATGATATCTGAACTAGAGCACAGATGAATTAATCAGCTGACCAGTTGCCATGGTTACTCACCAGCTCTCACCCATCAGCTGATTATTTCACCTGTTAAGATAAAATGAAAATCTGGGCTGTTAGCGGTACTTGAGGACTGCAGTTATGAAGCACTGAAAACTATAAACTATAGGAATCTACCTCTGTTTTAGAGGGACTTTATGACCTTGCATTTCAGTGATCTGGAAAAAATATATAATACAAAGATGCAGAGATTCTACTCTAAGGGGCTGATTTATCAAGCTCCGAATGGAGCTTGATGTCCCTGTTTCTGCACAAGCCTACAGGCTCGCCGGAAACAGCAGTTATAAAGCAGCCATCTAAAGACTGCTGCTCCATAACTTGCCTGCCTGCTCTGTGGCTGCAAACATCAATCCGCCCGATCCTATACGATCAAGCTAATTGACACCCCGTGCTAGCGGCCGATTAGCCGCAAATCTGTAGGGGGCGGCATTGCACAAGCAGTTCACAAGAACTGCTTGTGCAGTGATAAATGCAGAAAGCATAAATGCTGTCGGCATTTATCGATGTGCGGCGGACATGATAGGCTACATCGTATCATGTCCGTCCGCACTTTAATAAATCGCCCCCTAAATCTTCACTGTCTTTTGATTTTTTAAACATAGTACGAAGATCCCCAGGTGCCATTATCTGTAGAAACTGAAGATCTGGAAGGGTTTGCTTTACGCCCAGCTCCCCACAACATGATACTTCAGTGTCGCATCACCAGAGATAAAAAAGGCGTGGATAAAGGCATCTACCCCACCTACTATTTACATCTAGAGAGAGATGATGGAAAGAGGGTAACCAACGCAAATCTTCACTTGTGCTTTTGGGGTTCTTATTGCTACATTGTTTATATTTAAAATATTTTAAAATACTTATATTATATCATACTGTCAGAAGAGACTAAACTATACTTACACCCATGAGGAATTAGACGCATGCTATTGGCAAAATAAATACACAAGAAAATGTTATCCCAGTAGAGAGATAAAGTCAAATTCCACAAGCAATTACTAAAATACTGACTGGTGAAGAGGGTACCAAGTGATGTTTAATAACTAGTGATACTAACGACTCTCTACCTTCATATACCAGGCAGGGACACAGAATAAAGCTTTTCTTGTATTGCTTTTTACAATTAAATAGCAACTAAATAAAGACAAATTTCAGGTTTTATAAACTAGATGTGACTGCCGTCCTATCTATACACTATCAATGCATCTGTTCACCCAGTTGCAAGGAGTAGTGATCAGCTTAAACGTGCTGCGTGCTACATTAACATGTTTACTCTGGAAGTCCTCCTAGAGGGCAGTAAACGGCTTGGTATTTGTTATTACAGGATATTTTTGTTGTTTTTCTATAGAATAACATATCAGACAAAGTGAACATTTTAAAACAAATTAACATCTTTTTTTGCTACACTTGTTTTATGACAGCTAAACTCACCACTTGGAGAAGTCAGTCCAGGCTTCAGTCCACAGCTTACAAGGCTAGCCATAGTCATAATGTTAGTATAACATTCTTTGTTTTGCAGTTTTTTTTGTTTAGTTTTTTTTTTTGCAACTGACTTTTTTTTTAAGTAAGTAAATATAAAATATTGGAGACCCAGCTCCACGATTATGGTAAACTTGAGTCAGTAAGTTTTTAATGAAAAAGTCAAAAAGATGAGAACATGAGAAGAAATGAAGGAGCCTTCTTCTACAATATCACATTAACTATATTTAGGTCAATTGCATACATAATAAGTATGTTGTACATTCTAGGAGGTTTATTAAAGGAGCAGTTTTTAATCTTCTAAAGTGAATTAAGGAAATATAGGAAGCCTTGAGAAATCAGCAGTGTTTGTTTTCAGCACTGAGAATTAGAAAAAACTAATTTTTCAGACCTAAATTACATAAGGACATACATAAAAAACCCTACCATTAAAACAATTATTCCTATTCTAATACCCCTAAAAAGAAATACCCACCCCAAAATAAAAAAAACCCTAATCTAAAAATTATATAAAAAAATATTGCACAAAAAAGTTATAAGGCCTCAATGATATTTCAGGTGCTAGAAAAAAGGCAGCCAAAGAGCTTTAACATATATGATACATACATATGTATATATATGTATATGTGTGTGTATATTTATATATATATATTATTTACACACATAAATACATATGCACACACATATACACACATAAATACATATGCACACACATATACACACATAAATACATATGCACACACATATACAAACATAAATACATATGCACACACATAAATACATATGCACACACATATACACACATAAATACATATAAACACACATATACACACATAAATACATATGCACACACATATACACACATAAATACATATGCACACACACATACAAACATAAATACATATGCACACGCATAAATACATATGCACACACATATACACACATAAATAAATATGCACACACATATACACACATAAATACATATGCACACACATAAATACATATGCACACACATATACACACATAAATACATATGCAAACACATATACACACATAAATAAATATGCACACACATATACACACATAAATACATATGCACACACATATACACACATAAATACATATGCAAACACATATACACACATAAATACATATGCACAAACATAAGACATATATTAGTGCATTGGAGCCCTTTGCAGTTAAGTAGATGAAAACATGTTAAAGTATATTTATGCAATATTCATTTTTAATAAACTTTTATACTGTGTATTTACTGTAAATATTTCACTTTCCAATGTTCTGCACAGAGTATTTTTAAATATATATATATATATATATATATATATATATATATATATATATATATATATATATATATATATTTATATATCTGTATACACCTATACCTATATATAATCATATATATATATCATATATATATATATATATACCAAAATACCATCAGATATATTTAGAAATATGTATTTATTTATTCTGCTATGTAAAGAACATTGGAATATACAATCAGGTTTACGCGCAAGGTGTTTTTTTTTCCATTTTTTATAGATCATAGAGTGCAATATTCTAAGTTTGATTTTTACGCGCGTCGGGTTAGCAAAAAGTTTGCTTCTATTGCAGTTAGCGCTCTAGCGGGAGCATTAAATAACGCTCCACTAGTAATCTGGCCCTTAGTTTTAGTAAGATGCAGCTGCATCATTAAGAAGAACCGTGCTCTTACAAAGCATAAACCTAACTAAAATACAGTTTTGCTTTTATATTACATGTGCGTTTATTGGGTGCATATCAGTCTAGATTACAGAGAGCCTTACCCTACTATACCCTACAATCTATGGAATGTATTTATTATCACACACAATTTGAATGTATGCTGTCTTATTTTTAAATAAGAGTGATATTTAATTCATGCATCTTACATAACAGCTTTTCCTCATGGCTGGTAGGAAGAGGAAGAAAAGCAAGACGTCCAACTATCTTATCTCAGTAGATCCCACAAATCTCTCACGAGGGGGAGAGAGTTTTGTAGGAAAAGTCAGGTAATTAAATATGACTGTAAATCATTTTTTTCCTGAATTCGATTAGGTAGAGAGATAATAAAGAACAACTATTTATTTTAATTGTCTACTTTTTCCATTGATCTATATGTTTAAGTAATAGTTTTTGATTCATTTTAAAGCATTTACAATTACATTGCAATACAAAAGAACAAATTGTGTTTAAACAGTATCAATGTATCGAAAATCCATTTATGTTTTCACAAAATTATCACACACACACACACACATAGATACTGTGTGTATCTATCTATATATCTATCATCTATCTATCTATCTATAACAAAAAATAGAAGGCACTCACAATTAAATCCGGTGACTAAGTGCCTTCTATTTTTTGTTATATTTGCATATTTGTAGTGCACTCCGGTAAAATAACGGTCGTCGAGAGTGCTAGGCCATACTGGACTTGCATATCTATCTATCTATCTATCTATCTATCTATCTATCTATACATATATACTGTATATATATATATATATATATATATATAAAATCTGCTGCAATTTCTTACTCATCTGGGACTAGTGGCAAATTCAAGATATATATATATATATATTTTATTTTTATTTTTTATTTATATATACATCCATAAGCATGTTCTCTTTAACCTTGCAACATGTATACACTGTATGTATGACTTTAATTGTTTTTAAAACATTTCTATTGACACAGCCTTCAAATTTACATTGTTTTAATCAAAGTCAATGGTTTATTTTCATATTACATTTAAATCTTATTTGTACATTTGCCTTCCCATATTTTCTTCCTGTTCTTTCTGCTATCTTGTTACATTTAATGAATGTATTAAAAATGAAAGTGTCTTTTGTATGATTTTAGGTCAAATATGCTGGGAACCCGATTCGCTGTGTTTGATAATGGTGTGAATCCAGTGACAAAGCCATTTGTGCAGGAGAGGGAATCCCTCAGACAAGAGCTGGCAGCCATATGTTATGTAAGTTATCAACTAGAAGAGCACATTCAACTTTTAAGTGTCTGCTTCAAACTTGGCCATGAAAGTCAAAATTAAACTTTCATGGCTCATATAGGGCATGTCATTAACTTTTCAATTTACTTATGGGGGCCGAATTATCATTGTGCGAGCGGACATGATCCGCTGTAGTGGATCATGTCCGCCGCACATCGTTAAATGCCGACAGCATACATTTTCAGCATTTATCATTGCACAAGCATTTCTAGTGAAAAGCTAGTGCAATACCGCTGCCTGCACATTCCCGGCCAATCAGCCGCTAGCAGGGGGTGTCAATCAACCTGATCGGGCTGATTGCTGTCCGCTGCCTCAGAGGTGGCCGTTGCTTCTTAACTCTTGTTTACAGCATTCGGGGCTTGATAAATCAGCCCCATGTTGTTAAATTGACTTTCTTCTCTTGGTATCCTTCACTGAAAAGCATAGCACCTAGGTAGGCTAGGAGTTACTGCACGGAACTTCAAAATGTCCAAAGCAACAAATATGATATAGTAGCACCTTAACATTGAAACATATAACTTTTATTCATACTCCAAGGGTAAAAAACAAACAAAATACTTTTGGTCTACACAACCTTAATCATATTGTGGTAGCTAAACACATTTGTCTCTTGTCACTGGCTCACCAGATGTGTTTAGCTAGCTCCCAGTAGTGCACTGCTGATCTGAAGCTAACTTGAAGTGATGGTAAACCCAAGCGTATAACAAATGCTAGGATTTACCATCACTAAAAATAAACATGAGTTTCTCTCATCGTTTTGTAAAAAAAACAGCTTTAGACTCACCCTATTTGTTAAAGAGACACTGAACCCAACATTTTTCTTTCTTGATTCAGATAGAGCATTAGATTTTGAGTAACTTTCTAATTTACTTCTTTTATCAAATTTTCTTCATTCTCTTGGTATCTTTATTTGAAATGCAAGAATGTAAGTTTATATGCCGGCCCATTTTTGGTGAACAACCTGGGTTGTTCTTGCTGATTGGTGGATAAACTCATCCACCATTAAAAAAGTGTCTGAACTAATTAAAAAGCTTAGATGCCTTCTTTTTAAATTAAAGATGGCAAGAGAACGAAGAAAAATTTATAATAGGAGTAAATTAGAGTTGCTTAAAATTGCATGCTCTATCTGAAACATGAAAGAAAAAATTTGGTTTCAGTGTCCCTTTAAGAAAGCATATTGCTAACACAGCGCCTCTGGCCGCCCAAGGCACAGCGCTTTCTTCAATGAGGTGACGTTTCCACCTCTAGACCAATAGCCGTGCGTGTCAACTGACATCCTAGCACAGCTAGAGGTGGAAAGGTCACCTCATTGGAGAAGAGCGTTGTGCCGTGTGCGGCCGGAGACGCTGTGTTAGCGATATAATTTCCTAGCAGATAGGGTGAGTGTAACGCTATTTTTTACAAAATGATGAGAGAAACTTAAGTTTATTTCTAGTGATGGTAAATCCTAACGTTTGTAATACGCTTGGATTTACCATCACTTTAAGTTATATGTTTAATGCCTTTTTATTATCTTTTTTATTTATTTATTTATTTTTTATTTTGTGATTCTGTAAATGCCTATCAGATTTTAAAAAGGATACCTACTTTTTCCTTCCCTGTCTTTTTTATGTTTATTTTCTTTGTCCTGTCCCTTGTATCTTTATTATATATCCCCTGTGTAGTGCTGCAGAATCAATAGAATAAATCAATCAATTACAGTCAAGTAAATTACTAAATAAAAAACAAATAACTTGAAGCAGGGACTGCATTTTTAATTCACATGAAAAAGAGATACTGTACATCCATTGGCAGTAATATACAGTAGTTAAATAAATACAATACAGTACAAGTATATATTATACTCTCATTTTTATTCAAATCTGATTACTTCTGTCTACCCCTTGATATACTGGCATACATATTTCTATCTATCTATCTATCTATCTATCTATCTATCTATTTATCTATCATCTATCTATTTATCTTCTTTCTATCTATCTATCTATCTATCTATCTATCTATCTATCTATCTATCTATCTATCTTTCTTTCTTTCTATCTGTCTATCTAAAGTCAACAACAGGCTTGCACTCACTGGAAAGTTTTTTCAAAGTGCTTTATTATGCACACATATCAAATAAGTGACATTTGGGGGATCTCATATTTTGGAAAAAAGTTCATAAAATATACTGTTTAATCCAGATGATAAAAAATGTTACAAGTCTAATCTACTCACCATTAACATTGTCAGCATTGTTAAATGAACCCAGACATGCCCTTTAATCCTTACCCAATTTGTGCAATTACAAATTCTAGTTGTTTAATTTCAAAGGTTATATAAATGAGTACTAAAAACAGCTTAAATTCTGCTGAACACACAACAAGCTGGTAAAATATTACAAATGTACAATCTTAAATATGTTAACTCGAATGTATGTAACTTTTTTCCTATTTTACAGGAAACGAATGTTTTAGGATTTAGGGGTCCTCGAAAAATGACCATTATAATTCCTGGGATGAACATGGATAGTGAGCGAGTGACTATTCGACCACGAAACGTGAGTGTATAGCAACTAGTGCCTGTATGGTCACTCCAGCTTTTAAGACTTCCTTTTATCAAATTTAACTCTGATTGAAATGTGTGAGAGCAGATGTGTATCTGTATGAGTGTGTGTGTTGCGCAGGTGTGTATCTGTATGAGTGTGTGTGAGAGCAGGTGTGTATCTGTATGAGTGTGTGTGTTGCGCAGGTGTGTATCTGTATGAGTGTGTGTGTTGCGCAGGTGTGTATCTGTATGAGTGTGTGTGTTGCGCAGGTGTGTATCTGTATGAGTGTGTGTGTTGCACAGGTGTGTATCTGAATGAGTGTGTGTGAGAGCAGGTGTGTATCTGTATGAGTTTGTGTGTTGCGCAGGTGTGTGTGTGATAGTTCTTCCACAAATGTATTCATGTCAATAATACTACCAATTCATTTATCTCTGCACTAACTAGTAGCCAATTAAATTGAAGACAAGGTCCCCCACTTGTGCTAACTGAAATCTTAACATTTACCTTTGATGGCAAGTTTTTGCACCCCCAGTGTTATGGTCTGTAACCATCTATGAATTTTGCTTATATAAGTATTTTATAAATATTAAAATAGGGACTGGAGGCGTGGGGTAGGCCCCCTTCACCATCCCTAGTCTTCCCCTTCACCTCTTTTTCCCTCTTCTTCTTCTTTCTATGCTCTCTTTATCACATTTCTTTATGTTGAATATATCTGAAGAAGTTCATTACAATCTAATTGTTATGTTACCACAGTGATATTTTGGTGGCGGTACTGCTCAATGATATCCTGCTGGTAACTGTTGGCAATCTAACATGAAACCCCACATTTTTCTTTCATGATTCAGACAGAGCATGTCGTTTTAAACAACATTCTAATTTACTTCTATTATCACATTTTATTTGTTCTCTTTCCATCTTTTGTTGAAAAGCAGGGACATAAGCTCAGGAGCGTGCACGTGTCTCGAGCACTATTTGGCAGCAGTTTTGCAATAATGTTATTGAATTGCAAGAGCACTACAGGCCAGCTTTTAAGCAGCTTTTATGCTGATACAACTCAATGTAAAGAATCAACTCATCGTAAACAGAGGGTCATTTATTTAACCCCCTGCAACAAAGTTGAACTTCAGCCTCCCTCACTGCATTAATCCCTATTCACTGGGGACCCTACCCCCTCAAAGTCATTCTTTACCCTTACTCAGCACTAGCAAAATCAGCCATCTTTAACAGCTATTAAGCCTGCGAGCATACCTAGCCTCTTCCTCAATATCCCTCAAAACCTAAAGAACTCCAAAACAGGACACCCCAACACAAGCAACACCTACACAATAGCCCTTTAAAAATATCCTCTACTAAATCTAAGCACCAAGGGCTAGATTACAAGTGGCGCGGTATAGGGAATTTTCGCCTTCACATAAACTCTGCTAGAGTTAAACTTTTTGAGCTAGTCAGGTTGCACTCATATTAACCCCTTAATGACAAGTGACGTACCAGGTACGTCCTGCAAAAACTTGCAGTTAGTGACAATGGACGTACCTGGTACGTCACTTGTCTAAGAGAGTGCTGGAAGCGATCGCAATCGCTTCCAGCAGCTCTCAGGGTATTGCAGTGATGCCTCGATATTGAGGCATCCTGCAATACCCTTAGAAAGCATCCGATGCAGAGAGAGCCACTCTGTGGCCCTCTCTGCACCGGTAGCGATGCGGCCGGTTCGTTGGTGGGTGGGAGCGCAACTGGGAGGCGGGTGGGCGGCCCATCGCTACCCGGCATCCGGCTCCTGTTAGTGCAATGTGCACGCCGGGTGCCGGGAGCGCGCGGGTGCGCGCGCACGCCCGCGATCACCTACCCACACTGACACCAATGAGTGGGAAGAGGGGGGGAAATATATATATATGAGGATCTGGGAGGGGGAGGGGGTTGGGGTATTGTGGGGGGCTGCTACACTACAGAAAAAAATAAATTAGTAATAAAAAATAATTAAAAACACTTTTTTGGGGGGCAAATTGGGTACTGGCAGACAGCTGCCAGTACCCAAGATGGCGGCAATTAGGTAGGGGAGAGGGTTAGATTGCTGGGGGGGGGATCATGGAGGTTGGGGCTAAGGCAGGAGTCCATCACAGCTAAAACATTTTTTTTTTTTTTATTAAAAAAAATAAAAACTCCTTTTATTTAGTACTGGCAGACTTTCTGCCAGTACTTAAGATGGCGGGGACAATTGTGGGGTGGGGGAGGGAAGAGAACTGTTTGGGAGGGATCAGGGGGTGGGATGTGTCAGGTGGGAGGCTGATCTCTACCCTAAAGCTAAAATTAACCCTGCAAGCTCCCTACAAGCTACCTAATTTAACCCCTTAACTGCTGGGCATAATTTACGTGTGGTGCGCAGCAGCATTTAGCGGCCTTCTACTTACCAAAAAGCAACCACAAAGCCATATAAGTCTGCTATTTCTGAACAAAGGGGATCCCAAAGAAGCATTTACAACCATTTGTGCCTTAATTGCAGAAGCTGTTTGTAAATAATTTCAGTGGGAAACCTAAAGTTTGTGACAAAATTTGTGAAAAAGTGAACTTTTTTTTTTATTTGATGACATTTGGCGGTGAAATGGTGGCATGAAATATACCAAAATGGGTCTAGATCAATACTTTGGGATGTCTTCTAAAAAAAAATATATACATGTCAAGGGATATTCAGGTATTCCTGACAGATATCAGGGTTCCAATGTAACTAGCGCTAATTTTGAAAAAAAGTTGTTTGGAAATAGCAAAGTGCTACTTGTATTTATGGCCCTATAACTTGCAAAAAAAGTAAAGAACATGTAAACATTGGGTATTTCTAAACTCAGGACAAAATTTAGAAACTATTTAGCATGGGTGTTTTTTGGTGATTGTAGATGTGTAACAGATTTTGGGGGTCAA
Source organism: Bombina bombina (assembly GCF_027579735.1). Taxonomy (NCBI): domain Eukaryota; kingdom Metazoa; phylum Chordata; class Amphibia; order Anura; family Bombinatoridae; genus Bombina; species Bombina bombina. The sequence goes on along the minus strand of NC_069506.1, from coordinate 185,456,706 downwards.
AGTTAGAAAAAGTGTGTTTTTTTCAATTTTTTCCTCATATTTTATATTTTTTTTTATAGGAAATTATAAGATATGATGAAAATAATGGTATCCTTAGAAAGTCCATTTAATGGCGAGAAAAACGGTATATAATATGTATGGGTACAGTAAATGAGTAAGAGGAAAATTACAACTAAACACAAACACTGCAGAAATGTAAAAATAGCCATTGTCATTAAGGGTAAGAAAATTGAAAAATGGTCCGGTCATTAAGGGGTTAAAAAAAAAACTTATTTTGCACAATTGGTAACCCGACTAGTGCAAAACTCTGATCATCAAATATTGCATGCTCGTGCACGTATTCCCCCATAAAAATCAATGGAGAAAAAATAGTGGAAGTATGTTCAATTTATTCATAAATAAATATTTCTACATATATTTGATGGTTTTTAAAACAAATATATATATATATATATATATATATATAAATATATGATTATGCATAGGTATAGATAATGTATATAGATATATATAGGATTATCCATCTATAAGTACATAGAACATATTCTGCTATGTGCAGAACATTGGAATGTGAAATATTTATAGTAAATACACAGTTAAAAAAAATAAATAAAAATATATATATATATATATATATATATATATATATATATATATATATACATATACATACAAATACATCTTTAGCAATGTATCTTTATGTATCTCTATGTTAAAGCTTTTTTTTCTAACATCCGAGATCTAATATCTTTGAATCTTTATAACTTTTTTTGTGCAATATTTTTTATTAGATGGTGTTAATATGAGTGTAACTGCACATTGTATTGCATTTTTGAAGGGTTTTGTGCAACTTTGTAATTTCGTAAAACAGTTAACCACAGCTTTGAGATCAAGGTAAGAATTGTAGAGTAAATTTCGCTCAACTTGTAATATAAGCGCAATTAAAATGGGCGCAATCAAATATACGGCGCAGGTTTCGGCGCAAGCATGAAAACCTGCGCCGCCCGTAATTTCACCTCGCACATCGGGGTATTACATATAGGGCGCCGGCATTTCCTAAGTGCCATAAGTCGGATAAACTAGCGATGTCCAGAAATAAGCGTAAATGCAAATTTCTGGAGTCGCCAGTGAGTTACGGCACTTTAGAAACTGCCGGCGCCTAAGAAAAGTAACTAAAATTTTAAATCTCCCGTAACTGTCTAACACGCCTCCAAAAAATAAGCCCGACATGTATAACCCTAATATCCACAATCCCCCCTCTCACTACTACTAATAAATGTATTAACCCCTAGACCGACAACCCCCCACAACGCAATATGCCTATTTAAACTATTAACCCCTATATCCGCCATTAAACCCACACCGCAAGTAATAACTAAATTATTAACCCCTAAACCGCCATAGCCCACATAGCCTATTAAATGTATTAACCCCTAATCTGCTGCCGCCACTATAATAAAGTTATTAACCCCTAAACCTAAGTCTAACCCTAACCCTAACACCCCCCTAACTTAAATATTATTTAAATAAATCTAAATAAATTTATTATTATTAACTCAATTATTCCTATTTAAAACTAAATACTTACCTATAAAATAAACCCTAAGATAGCTACAATATAATTAATAACGACATTGTGGCTATTTTAAGATTTATTTTTATTTTACAGGCAACTTTGTATTTATTTTAACTAGGTACAATAGTTATTAAATAGTTATTAACTATTTAATAACTACCTAGCTAAAATAAATACAAAATTACCTGTAAAATAAATCCTAACCTAAGTTACAATTACACCTAACACTACGCTACAATTAAATAAATTAAATTAATTAAATACAATTACCTACAATTAACTAAAATTAGAATGCGAGGTCAATCCGATTGGCTGATTGGATCAGTCAATCGGATTGAACTTCAATCCGATTGGCTGATTGAATCAGCCAATCAGATTTTTCCTACCTTAATTCCGATTGGCTGATAAAATCCTATCAGCCAATCGGAATTCGAGGGACGCCATCTTGGATGACGTCATTTAAAGGAACCGTCATTCGTCGAGTAGTCGTCGTGCAGGAAGGATGCTCTGCGTCGGATGGCTTCAAGATGGACCCGCTCCTCGTCGGATGGAAGAAGATAGAAGATGCCACTTGGATGAAGACTTCTGCCCGTCTGGAGGACCTCTTCTGGTCAGATTGGATGAAGACTTCGGACCGTCTGGAGGACCACATCGCCCGGATTGGATGAAGACTTCAGCCTGGCTGTGTGAAGACGGCTCAAGGTAGGCTGATCTTCAGGGGGTTATTGTTAGGTTTTTTTAAGGGGGGTTTGGGTGGGTTTTAGAGTAGGGGTGTGTGGGTGGTGGGTTTTAATGTTGAGGGGGTTGTATTTCTTTTTTTACAGGTAAAAGAGCTGATTACTTTGTGGCAATGCCCCGCAAAAAAAGCCCTTTTAAGGGCTATTTGTAATTTAGGGGGCTTAGATTAGGTGTAATTAGTTTAAAATTCTTGTAATTGTTTTTTATTTTCTGTAATTTAGTGGGGGTTTTTTGTACTTTAGTTAATTTTAGTTAATTGTAGGTAATTGTATTTAATGAATTTAATTTATTTAATTGTAGTGTAGTGTTAGGTGTAATTGTAACTTAGGTTAGGATTTATTTTACAGGTAATTTTGTATTTATTTTAGTTAGATAGTTATTAAATAGTTAATAACTATTTAATAACTATTGTACCTAGTTAAAATAAATACAAAGTTGCCTGTAAAATAAAAATAAATCCTAAAATAGTTACAATGTAATTATTAATTATATTGTAGCTATCATAGGGTTTATTTTATAGGTAAGTATTTAGTTTTAAATAGGAATAATTGAGTTAATAATAGTAAATTTATTTAGATTTATTTAAATAATATTTAAGTTAGGGGGGTGTTAAGGTTAGGGTTAGAGGTTTAGGGGTTAATAACTTTATTATTATGATCATCCAGACGGCATCTTCTATCTTCATCCATCCGGCGCGGAGCGGGTCCATCTTCAAGACATCCGACGCGGAGCATCCTCTTCATCCGACAAATAAAGCTAAATGAAGGTACCTTTAAGTGACATCATCCAAGATGGCGTCCCTTAGATTCCGATTGGCTGATAGAATTCTATCAGCCAATCGGAATTAAGGTAGAAAAAAACCTATTGGCTGATGCAATCAGTCAATAGGATTGAAGTTCAATCCTATTGGCTGATCCAATCAGCCAATAGGATTGAGCTCGCATTCTATTGGCTGATTGGAACAGCCAATAGAATGTGAGCTCAATCCTGTTGGCTGATTGTATCAGCCAATAGGATTATTTCTACCTTAATCGGAATCCAAGGGACGCCATCTTGGATGATGTCACTTAAAGGTACCTTCATTCGTCGGGTAGTCGTCGGCAGAAGAGGATGCTCCGCGTCAGATGTCTTGAAGATGGACCCACTCTGCACCGTCTGGATGAAGATAGAAGATGCCGTCTGGATGAAGACTTCTGCCCGTCTGGAGGACCACTTCTGCCCGGCTTGGACGAATACTTCTGCCCGTCTGGAGGACCACTTCTGCCCGGCTTGGATGAAGACTTCTGCCCGTCTGGAGGACCACTTTGCCCGGTTTGGATGAAGACGTCTCCCGGTAAGTCGATCTTCAGGGGGTTAGTGTTAGGTTTTTTTAAGGGTGTATTGGGTGGGTTTTATTTTTAGCTTAGGGACTTTGGGCCTGCAAAAGAGCTAACTGCCCTTTTAAGGGCAATGCCCATCCAAATGCCCTTTTCAGGGCAATGGGGAACTTAGGTTTTTTTAGTTAAGATTTTATTTGAGGGTTGGCTGTGTGGGTGTTGGGTTTTACTATTGGGGGTGTTGTTTGTATTCTTTTTTTACAGGTAAAAGAGCTGATTACTTTGGGGCAATGCCCCGCAAAAGGCCCTTTTAAGGTCTATTGGTAGTTTAGTTTAGGCTTGGTTTTTTTTTAATTTTGTGGGGGGCTTTTTTATTTTGATTGGGCTATTAGATTAGGTTTAATTAGTTTAAATTTCTGTAATTTGTTTATTATTTTCTGTAATTTAGTGGGGGAGTTTTGTACTTTAGATAATTGTACTTAATTTAGTTAATTTATTTAACTATAGTGTAGTGTTATGTGTAATTGTAACTTAGGTTAGGTTTTATTTTACATGTAAATTTGTATTTATTTTAGCTAGGTAGTTATTAAATAGTTAATAACTATTTAGTAACTATTCTACCTAGTTAAATACAAACTTGCCTGTAAAATAAAAATAAGCCCTAAGCTAGATACAATGTAACTATTAGTTATATTGTAGCTAGCTTAGGGTTTATTTTTTAGGTAAGTATTTAGTTTTAAATAGGAATAATTTAGTTAATGGTAGGAATTTTATTTAGATTTATTTAAATTAGATTTAAGTTAGGGGTGTTTGGTTTAGGGGTTAATAAATGTAATATAGTGGCGGCGGTGTAGGGGGGGCAGATTAGGGGTTAATAACATAATGTAGGTGGCGGCGGTGTAGGGGGGGCAGATTAGGGGTTAATAAGTATAATGTAGGTATCGGCGGTGTCGGGAGTGGCAGATTAGGGGTTAATAACTTTATGTAGGTGACGGCGCTGTAGGGCGCGGCAGATTAGGGGTGTTTAGACTCGGGGCTTATGTTAGGGTGTTAGGTGTAAATGTAACTTTTATTCTCCCATAGGAATCAATGGGATATCGGGCAGCAGCAAACATAAGCTTTTCGCTGCTTTCAGACTCCCATCGATTCCTATGGCATCCGCCGCCTCCAGGGCGGTGGATTGAAAACCAGGTACGCTGAGCCGGAATAGTGGCGAGCGTACCTGGAAGATTTTTGATAACTAGCAAAAGTAGTCAGATAGTGTCGAATTTGCATTCGGAACATCTGTAGTAACGTAAACATCGATCTGTGTCGGACTGAGACTGGCAGATCGTATGTTACATCACTAAATTCTACTTTTGCCGGTCTGTAGCCTATGATAAATAAGGCGAATCAAGCTCTCCACAATTACGCTGCGGAATTCCATCGTATTTGCGGTTGACGGCTTAATAATTAGGCCCCTATGTGTGATGACAAGTGCTCTGGTGTCTGCTATTTTCAGTGATTGAGACTACACAGGCTAATGAGCAATAAGCACTTATGCTTATTAAAATCTGAACTTAAACTTGTAGGGGTATATTTATCAAGCTCCGTATGGAGCTTGATGTCCGTGTATCTGTCGAGCCTTCAGGCTCCCCAGAAACACAAGTTATGAAGCAGTGGTCTAAAGACCGCTGCTCTATAACCTGTCCGCCTGCTATGAGGTGGCAGACAAACATCGCCGGAAATCAACCCGATCCAATACAATCGGGTTGACACCCCCTGCTAGCGGCCGCTCGCACGTACTAAAATAGGCCCGTAATCGTTTTGTAAATCAAACTAATACCTTATACTTGTCAATGTTGAGGTATGGCTGAATACCAAAAAGGGGAAGGAAGTAGGCTGCTCTGCCTTAAAATGCGTAGGACTATTTTTGGTCCAAGTCCGTCCCTGCTCATGGTAAAAAGATGGATGTATCTAGATCACAATAAACCTAATAATTAGTTAAATGAAGCCCCCATTGCAATATGAGAGGCATCGAGACAGGTATATAATGTCAAGAACATGTACAGTAGGTAGACTTGTACTGAAGAAAAGTAAAAAAGAAATAACTATTTTTTTTAAACACTCTTAAAATATATACATATTTTTGTCCCAATATATCTTTTGTAATACCAGTCCACAAGACATTAATAATTCTGAAATCTACCCTGTAACTTTTCTTTCTGAAGGAACATGAAACTTTGCTGGCTCGGTATCAGAACGGTAACATGGAGAACATAATTGTGCTGCATAACAAAGCTCCGTCATGGAATGATGAGACACAGTCATTTGTGCTGAACTTTCATGGACGCGTAACACAGGCATCTGTCAAGAACTTTCAGATCATATATGCTGATGACCGTGAGTTTCTGCTTAAGCTAGAATAATGAACAATAGTAACTACAAACAGTAATAAGTCATTTCTCTTGTAAAGGTGTATCCAGTCCACGGGTTCATCCATTACTTGTGGGATATTCTCCTTCCCAACAGGAAGTTGCAAGAGGACACCCACAGCAGAGCTGTCTATATAGCTCCTCCCCTAACTGCCACCCCCAGTCATTCTCTTGCAACTCTCAACAAGATAGGAAGTGTAAGAGAGATGTGGTGACTTAGTGTAGTTTTTACCTTCAATCAAGAGTTTGTTATTTTTAAACGGTACCGGCGTTGTACTGTTTTACTCTCAGGCAGAAATTGGAAGAAGAATCTGCCTGGAGGTTGATGATCTTAGCGGTTTGTAACTAAGGTTCATTGCTGTTCTCACACATAACTGAAGAGTATGGAAAGAAAACTTCAGTTGGGGGGACGGTTTGCAGATTACCTGCTTTGAGGTATGTTCAGTATATTTATTTCTAGAGAGATGATAAGGTCTAGAAAATGCTGACAGAGCCTTGTATATTTGAGGTAAGCCTGATGCAGGGCTTTAACAACCACTAGGATCATGCTTACAAAAAAGGGTAATATTCATGTTAATACTCATATTACTTAGTGTCAAAACGTTTGCATGGTTTATAGAAAAAACGTTTTTTCTCTGAGGGTGATAAATCTTTATTTGGGGCCTAGTTTTCCACATGGCTAGTCAGATTACTCCTAGGAGTACTTTTTTAAGGCCCTCTGACATCGAGTGCATGGTGAGAGGGGCCTATTTTCGCGCTCTAAATGCGCAGTTGATATTCAGACTGAGACATCCAGCTTCCCTAAAGGAGTCCTCTGGCATCTAGGACCACTATAGAGGGTTTTTTCCCTGCAAAAATCGTGTTTAAGGGCAGGTAGGAGCCACAGCAGAGCTGTGGCAGTGTGTTTGACTGTTTATTAACGGTTTTAACGTTTTTCAAATCCGGTTTGGGGCCTAAGGGGTTAATCATCCATTTGCAAGTGGGTGCAATGCTGCTTTAGTCCCTTATACACACTGTAAAAATTTCGTAGAGTTTACTACTTTTTAACACTGTTTTGCAGTTTATGTGGTAGTTTTTTTCTCTTAAAGGCACAGTACCGTTTTTGTTTAATTGCTGTTTCACATTTATTAAAGTGTTTTCCAAGCTTGCTGGTCTCATTACTAGTCTGTTAAACATGTCTGACATAGAGGAAACTCCTTGTTCATTATGTTTAGAAGCCATTGTGGAACCCCCTCTTAGAATGTGTACCAAATGTACTAATATTTCTATAAGTTATAAAGACCATATTATGGCATTTAAAGATTTATCACCAGAGGTTTCTCAGACTGACAAAAGGGAGGTTAAACCACCTAGCTCTCCCCATGTGTCAGAACCTATATCTCCCGCTCAAGTGACGCCAAGTACATCTGGCGCGTCCAATGAGTTTACCTTACAAGACATGGCGGCGCTTATGACTAATACTCTCACAGAGGTATTGTCCAAACTGCCAGGGTTACAAGGAAAGCGAGACAGCTCTGGGGCTAGAACAAATACAGAGTTTTCTAACGCTTTAGTATCTATGTCCAATATACCCTCACAATATGCAGAAGCTGAAGCAGGAGAGCTTCTATCTGTGGGTGACATTTCTGATTCAGGGAAGCTTGAACACCTCCGCTTGTTGCTCAGGGAGGTTTTAGCGACTCTGGATGACTGTGACCCCATTGTAGTCCCAGAGAAATTGTGTAAAATGGACAAATACTTTGCAGTGCCGGTTTACACTGACGTTTTTCCAGTCCCTAAGAGGTTTTCAGAAATTATTACTAAGGAATGGGATAGATCAGGTGTACCGTTCTCTCCCCCTCCTGCTTTTAAAAAGATCTTTCCCATAGATGCCGCAACACGGGACTCGTGGCAGACGGTCCCTAAGGTGGAGGGAGCAGTCTCTACCCTAGCTAAGCGTACAACTATCCCCGTCGAGGACAGTTGGGCTTTCCTAGATCCAATGGATAAAAAATTAGAGGGCTTCCTTAAGAAAATCTTTATACAACAAGGTTTTATTCTCCAGCCTCTTGCATGCATTGCCCCAGTGACTGCTGCAGCGGCTTTCTGGTTCGAGTCTCTTGAGGAGGCTCTACAGGTGGAGACCCCGTTAGATGATATTCTAGACAGGATTAAAGCTCTTAAGTAAGCTAATTCCTTTATTTCTGACGCCATTTTTCATTTAACCAAGCTAACGGCTAAGAATTCAGGTATTGCCATTCAGGCGCGTAGGGCGCTATGGCTTAAATTTACTTCAAAGTCTAAGCTTCTCAACATCCCCTATTCGGGCCTGGACTGAAGGAGATCATTTCTGATATTACTGGAGGAAAAGGTCACGCCCTTCCTCAGGATAAGTCCAACAAATTAAGGACCAAACAGACTAATTTTCATTCCTTTCGAAACTTCAAGAGTGGCGCAGCTTCAACTTCCTCTAATGCAAAACAAGAGGGAAATTTTGCCCAGTCCAAACCAGTCTGGAGACCTAACCAGGCTTGGAACAAGGGGAAGCAGGCCAAAAAACCTGCTGCTGCCTCTAAGACATCATGAAGGAGTAGCCCCCAATCCGGGACCGGATCTAGTTGGGGGCAGACTTTCTCTCTTCGCCCAGGCTTGGGCAAGAGATGTTAAGAATCCCTGGGCTCTGGAGATTGTTTCCCAGGGATATCTTCTGGACTTCAAAGCTTCATCTCCAAAGGGGAGATTTCATCTCTAACAATTATCTGCAAACCAGATAAAGAGAGAGGCATTCTTACGTTGCGTTCAAGACCTACTGGTTATGGGAGTGATCCCCCCAGTTCCAAGGGAGGAACAGGGGCAGGGCTTCATCCAGGAGGGTCAATATATGACTACCGTGGACTTAAAGGATGCTTATCTCCACATTCCAATACACAGAGATCATCATCAGTTCCTCAGGTTCACCTTCCTAGACAGGCATTACCAGTTTGTGGCTCTTCCCTTTGGGTTAGCCACAGCACCAAGAATCTTTATGAAGGTTCTAGGGTCCCTACTGGCAGTTCTAAGGCCACGAGGCATAGCGGTGGCTCCTTACCTAGACAACATTCTGATACAGGCGTCGACTTTTCAAATCGCCAAGTCCCATACGGACATTGTTCTGGCATTCCTGAGGTCTCACGGGTGGAAGGTGAACGAAGAAAAGAGTTCTCTCTCCCCTCTCACAAGAGTTTCCTTCCTAGGAACTCTGATAGATTCAGTAGAAATGAAAATTTTTCTGACAGAGGTCAGGTTGTCAAAACTTCTAACTTCCTGCCGTGCTCTTCATTCCACTTCTCGGCCGTCAGTGGCTCAGTGTATGGAAGTAATTGGCCTAATGGTAGCGGCAATGGACATAGTTCCGTTTGCCCGCCTACATCTCAGACCACTGCAACTTTGCATGCTCAATCAGTGGAATGGGGACTACACAGATTTGTCTCCTCAGATAAATCTGGATCAAGAGACCAGGGATTCTCTTCTCTGGTGGCTATCTCGGGTCCATCTGTCCAGGGGAATGAGTTTCTGCAGGCCAGAATGGACTATAGTGACGACAGATGCCAGCCTACTGGGCTGGGGCGCAGTCTGGAACTCCCTGAAGGCTCAGGGTTCGTGGACTCAGGAGGAAGCCCTCCTTCTGATAAACATTCTGGAACTAAGAGCGATATTCAATGCTCTTCAGGCTTGGCCTCAGCTAGCTGCGGTCAGGTTCATCAGATTTCAGTCGGACAACATCACGACTGTAGCCTATATCAATCATCAGGGGGGAACAAGGAGCCCCCTGGCAATGTTGGAGGTTTCAAAGATAATTCTATGGGCAGAGGTTCACTCTTGCCATCTCTCAGCTATCCATATCCCAGGAGTAGAGAACTGGGAGGCGGATTTTCTAAGTCGGCAGACTTTTCATCTGGGGGAGTGGGAGCTCCATCCGGAGGTATTTGCCCAGCTGATTCAACTATGGGGCAAACCAGAACTGGATCTCATGGCGTCTCGTCAGAACGCCAAGCTTCCTTGTTACGGGTCCAGGTTAAGGGATCCCCAGGCAACGCTGATAGATGCTCTAGCAGCGCCCTGGTCCTTCAGCCTGGCTTATGTGTTTCCACCATTTCCTCTGCTCCCTCGTCTGATTTCCAAGATCAAGCAGGAGAGAGCCACGCAGGACTTGGTATGCAGATCTGGTGGACATGTCATCCTTTCCACCATGGACTCTGCCGCTGAGGCAGGATCTTCTACTTCAAAGTCCCTTCAAACATCCAAATCTAATTTCTCTGCGTCTGACTGCTTGGAGATTGATCGCTTGATTTTATCAAAAGCGTGGTTTTTCCGAGTCGGTCATTGATACCTTAATTCAGGCTCGAAAGCCTGTCACCAGGAAAATCTATCATGAGATATGGTGTAAATATCTTCATTGGTGTGAATCCAAGGGTTACTCATGGAGTAAGGATAATATCCTAGGAATCCTGACCTTTCTCCAAGAAGGATTGGAGAAGGGATTGTCAGCTAGTTCCTTAAAGGGACAGATTTCTGCTCAGTCTATTCTTTTGCACAAACGTCTGGCTGTGGTTCCAGACGTTCAGGCATTTTGTCAGGCTTTGGTTAGAATCAAGCCTGTGTTTAAACCTGTCGCTCCACCATGGAGTTTAAATTTAGTTCTTAAAGTTCTTCAAGGGGTTCCGTTTGAACCTTTGCATTCCATAGATATTAAACTTTTATCTTGGAAAGTTCTGTTTTTAGTAGCTATCTCCTCAGCTCGAAGAGTTTCGGAGTTATCTGTTTTACAGTGTGATCCCCTTATCTGATTTTCCATGCAGATAAGGTAGTTTTACGTACCAAACCTGGGTTTCTTCCTAAGGTGGTATCTAATAAGAATATCAATCAGGAGATTGTTGTTCCTTCATTATGTCCTAATCCTTCTTCAAAGAAGGAACGTCTATTACACAATCTTGATGTGGTTCGTGCTTTAAAGTTTTATTTACAAGCTACGAAAGATTTTCGTCAAACATCTGCTTTGTTTGTTGTCTACTCTAGACAGAGGAGAGGCCAAAAGGCTTCGGCGCCTTCTCTTTCTTTTTGGCTAAGAAGCTTAATCCGCTTAGCTTATGAGACTGCTGGCCAGCAGCCTCCTGAAAGAATTACAGCTCCTTCTACTAGAGCAGTAGCTTCCACATGGGCTTTTAAACATGAGGCCTCTGTTGAACAGATTTGTAAGGCGGCGACTTGGTTTTCGCTTCATACCTTTTCTAAATTCTACAAATTCGATACTTTTGCTTCCTCGGAGGCTATTTTTGGGAGAAAGGTCTTACAGGCAGTGGTGCCTACCGTTTCAGTTCCTGCCTTGTCCCTCCCTTCATCCATGTCCATGGCTTCCACTTGGGCCTTTAAAAATGAGGCTTCTGTTGAACAGATTTGCAAAGCGGCGACTTGGTCTTTGCTTCATACCTTTTCAAAATTTTACAAATTTGATACTTTTGCTTCTTCTGAGGCTATTTTTGGGAGAAAGGTTCTACAGGCAGTGGTCCCTTCCGTTTAAGTACCTGCCTTGTCCCTCCCTTCATCCGTGTACTTTAGCTTTGGTATTGGTATCCCACAAGTAATGGATGAACCCGTGGACTGGATACACCTTTACAAGAGAAAACAAAATTTATGCTTACCTGATAAATTTATTTCTCTTGTGGTGTATCCAGTCCACGGCCCGCCCTGTCATTTTAAGGCAGGTGTTTTTTATTTTTAAACTACAGTCACCACTGCACCCTATAGTTTCTCCTTTTTTCTTGCTTGTCTTCAGTCAAATGACTGGGGGTGGCAGTTAGGGGAGGAGCTATATAGACAGCTCTACTGTGGGTGTCCTCTTGCAACTTCCTGTTGGGAAGGAGAATATCCCACAAGTAATGGATTAATCCGTGGACTGGATACACCACAAGAGAAATACATTTATCAGGTAAGCATAAATTTTGTTTTTTATGTGTACCTAATATAAATAAGCATGTTGGGAAAAAAAACAATCAGCTTCATCAGTGCTGTGGTCATGCTTTACTTTACTGTGATCTCATGAGATTTGACTGAAATCTTATGAGATTTCATAGTAAAGTTTCTTAACCCCTTAAGGGCCAAGACGTACAGGGTACATCCTACAAAAAAGGTTAACGACCAAGGACGTACCCTGTACGTTGTTGATGTTTTCAAGTGGTGGAAGTGATCCTGATCACTTCCAGACCCTTTCATGTTATTGCAGTGATGCCTCGATATTGAGGCATCCTGCAATAACATTTTTAGCCATTCGATGCAGAGAGAGCCACTGTGTGGCCCTCTCTGCATCGGCCATCAATGGCCGCGACCGTTGGTGGGTGGGAGCAATTGCAGGGAGGCAGGTGGGCGGCCATCGATGGGGAACTTCTGGCAGGCAGTGTGAATTCACTCGCCTGTGCGTGCGGGAGCACGCGGGGGGTGCGGGTGCTCATATGAGCATTTAACTAATACGAGTAAGATGTGGTGGAAGAGGGGGTAAATTATTTTGAAAAAGGGATCTGGGTCTGGGAGGGGGTAGAGAATTGAGGGTGGGAGCAGCTACACTACAGAAAAATCTTTATGTATATATATATGGAACAATTTGAATAGAATGAAGGGCACTCTTAGGATTTTTTTTGTATTTGCAAAACAAAGTTTTTTATTCTTAGTATCAGCAATTCTTCATAGTCGACGTTTCGGCTTTCACAGAAGCCTTCCTCAAGACAGATAATATCTATAGAATAAAAGAAAGAAAGAAAATCCATTGTATACAAACATACGGCTAGATTTAGAGTTTTGTCGGTAACGACCCGCGTATCTAACGCTGGCTTTTTTTCGCCCGCACCTTTTAAATACCGCTGGTATTTAGAGTTCACAGAAGGGTTGCGCTAGGCTCCAAAAAGGGAGCGTATAGCATATTTACCGCCAATGCAACTCTCAATACCAGCGGTGCTTACGGACGCGGCCAGCTTCAAAAACGTGCTCGTGCACGATTCCCCCATAGAAAACAATGGGGCAGTTTGAGCTAAAAAAAAAAACAAACACCTGCAAAAAAGCAGCGTTCAGCTCCTAACGCAGCCCCATTGTTTCCTATGGGGAAACACTTCCTAAGTCTGCACCTAACACCCTAACATGTACCCCGAGTCTAAACACCCCTAACCTTATACTTATTAACCCCTAATCTGCCGCCCCCGCTATCGCTGACACCTGCATTTTTTTTTTAACCCCTAATCTGCCGCTCCGTACACCGCCGCAACCTACGTTATCCCTATGAACCCCTAATCTGCTGCCCCTAACACCGCCGACCCCTATATTATATTTATTAACCCCTAATCTGCCGCCCCAAACGTCGCCTCCACCTACCTACACTTATTAACCCCTAATCTGCCGACCGGACCTCACCGCTACTATAATAAATGTATTAACCCCTAATCCGCCTCACTCCCGCCTCAATAACCCTTTAATAAATAGTATTAACCCCTAATCTGCCCTCCCTAACATCGCCGACACCTAACTTCAAGTATTAACCCCTAATCTGCCGACCGGACCTCACCGCTACTCTAATACATTTATTAACCCCTAAAGCTAAGTCTAACTTTAACCCTAACACCCCCCTAAGTTAAATATAATTTAAATCTAACAAAATAAATTAACTCTTATTAAATAAATTATTCCTATTTAAAGCTAAATACTTACCTGTAAAATAAATCCTAATATAGCTACAATATAAATTATAATTATATTGTAGCTATTTTAGGATTAATATTATTTTACAGGCAACTTTGTAATTATTTTAACCAGGTACAATAGCTATTAAATAGTTAAGAACTATTTAATAGCTACCTAGTTAAAATAATTACAAAATTACCTGTAAAATAAATCCTAACCTAAGTTACAATTAAACCTAACACTACACTATCAATAAATTAATTACATACAAATACCTACAAATAAATACAATTAAACGTAACACTACACTATCAATAAATTAATTAAATACAATACCTACAAATAAATACAATTAAATAAACTAACTAAAGTACAAAAAATAAAAAAGAACTAAGTTACAAAAAATAAAAAAATATTTACAAACATTAGAAAAATATTACAACAATTTTAAACTAATTACACCTACTCTAAGCCCCCTAGTAAAATAACAAAGCCCCCCAAAATAAAAAAATTCCCTACCCTATTCTAAAATTAAAATAGAAAAGCTCTTTTACCTTACCAGCCCTTAAAAGGGCCTTTTACGGGGCATGCCCCAAAGAATTCAGCTCTTTTGCCTGTAAAAAAAAAACATACAATACCCCCCTCAACATTACAACCCACCACCCACATACCCCTAATCTAACCCAAACCCCCCTTAAATAAACCTAACACTAAGCCCCTGAAGATCTCCCTACCTTGTCTTCACCACACCGGGTTCACCGATTCGTCCTAGCTCCGACGTCTTCATCCAAGCCCAAGCAGGGGGCTGAAGAGGTCCATGATCCGGCTGAAGTCTTCATCCAAGCGGGAGCTGAAGAGGTCCATGATCCGGCTGAAGTTTTCATCCAAGCGGGAGCTGAAGAGGTCCATGATCCGGCTGAAGTCTTCATCCAAGCGGGAGCTGAAGAGGTCCATGATCCGGCTGAAGTCTTCTATCAAGCGGCATCTTCAATCTTCTGTCTTCCAGATCCATGTTCATCCCGCCGACGCAGAACATCCATCTTCACCGACGACTTCCCGACGAATGACGGTTCCTTTAAGACAGCCAATCAGATTGAGCTCGCATTCTATTGGCTGTTACGATCAGCCAATAGAATGCGAGCTCAATCTGATTGGCTGATTGGATCAGCCAATCGGATTGAACTTGAATCTGATTGGCTGATTCCATCAGCCAATCAGAATTTTCCTACCTTAATTCCGATTGGCTGATAGAATCCTATCAGCCAATCGTAATTCGAGGGACGCCATCTTGGATGACGTCCCTTAAAGGAACCGTCATTCGTCGGGAAGTCGTCGGTGAAGATGGATGTTCCGCGTCGGCGGGATGAACATGGATCCGGAGGAAAGAAGATTGAAGACCCCGCTTGGAAGATGACATCACCCGGATGGAAGACTTCTTCAGCGCCGCTTGGAGGATCACTTCTGCCGCTCCGGATCTCCTCTTCAGTTCCATCGGTGGCTCGGCTGAGTGAAGACGACTCAAGGTAGGATGATCTTCAGGGGGGTAGTGTTAGGTTTTTTTAAGGGGGGTTTGGGTTAGATTAGGGGTATGTGGGTGGTGGGTTTTAATGTTGGGGGGGTTGTATTTTTCTTTTACAGGCAAAAGAGCAGTTTTCTTTGGGGCATGCCCCACAAAAGGCCCTTTTAAGGGCTGGTAAGGTAAAAGAGCTTTGAACTTTTGTAATTTAGAATAGGGTAGGGCATTTTTTTATTTTGGGGGGCTTTGTTATTTTATTAGGGGGCTTAGAGTAGGTGTAATTAGTTTAAAATTGTTGTAATATTTTTCTAATGTTTGTAAATATTTTTTTTTGTACTTTAGTTAGTTTATTTAATTGTATTTATTTGTATGTATTGTATTTAATTAATTTATTGATAGAGTAGTGTTAGGTTTAATTGTAGGTAATTGTAGGTATTTTATTTAATTAATTTATTGATAGTGTAGTGTTAGGTTTAATTGTAACTTAGGTTAGGATTTATTTTACAGGTAATTTTGTAATTATTTTAACTAGGTAGCTATTAAATAGTTATTAACTATTTAATAGCTATTGTACCTGGTTAAAATAAATACAAAGTTGCCTGTAAAATAAATATTAATCCTAAAATAGCTACAATATAATTTATATTGTAGCTATATTAGGGTTTATTTTACAGGTAAGTATTTAGCTTTAAATAGGAATAATTTATTTAATAAGAGTTAATTTATTTCATTAGATTTAAATTATATTTAACTTAGGGGGGTGTTAGTGTTAGAGTTAGACTTAACTTTAGGGGTTAATAAATGTATTAGAGTAGCGGTGAGGTCCGGTCGGCAGATTAGGGGTTAATGTTTGAAGTTAGGTGTCGGCGATGTTAGGAAGGGCAGATTAGGGGTTAATACTATTTATTATAGGGTTATTAAGGCGGGAGTGAGGCGGATTAGGGGTTAATACATTTATTATAGTAGCGGTGAGGTCCGGTGGGTAGATTAGGGGTTAATAATTGTAGGTAGGTGGAGGCGACGTTGGGGGCGGCAGATTAGGGGTTAATAAATATAATATAGGGGTCGGCGGTGTTAGGGGCAGCAGATTAGGGGTTCATAGGGATAACGTAGGTGGCGGCGGTGTGTGGTCGGCAGATTAGGGGTTAAAATTTTTTAATAGAGTGGCGGCGATGTGGGGGGACCTCGGTTTAGGGGTAGGATTTATTTTACAGGTAATTTTGTAATTATTTTAACTAGGTAACTATTAAATAGTTATTAACTATTTAATAGCTATTGTACCTGGTTAAAATAATTACAAAGTTGCCTGTAAAATAAATATTAATCCTAAAATAGCTACAATATAATTATAATTTATATTGTAGCTATATTAGGATTTATTTTACAGGTAAGTATTTAGCTTTAAATAGGAATAATTTATTTAATAAGAGTTAATTTATTTTGTTAGATTTAAATTATATTTAATTTAGGGGGGTGTTAGGGTTAAAGTTAGACTTAGCTTTAGGGGTTAATAAATGTATTAGAGTAGCGGTGAGGTCCGGTCGGCAGATTAGGGGTTAATACTTGAAGTTAGGTGTCGGCAATGTTAGGGAGGGCAGATTAGGGGTTAATACTATTTATTATAGGGTTATTGAGGCGGGAGTGAGGCGGATTAGGGGTTAATACATTTATTATAGTAGCGGTGAGGTCCGGTCGGCAGATTAGGGGTTAATAAGTGTAGGTAGGTGGCGGCGATGTTGGGGGCGGCAGATTAGGGGTTAATAAATATAATATAGGGGTCGGCGGTGTTAGGGGCAGCAGATTAGGGGTTCATAGGGATAACGTAGGTGGCGGCGGTGTGTGGTCGGCAGATTAGGGGTTAAAAATTTTTAATAGAGTGGCGGCGATGTGGGGGGACCTCGGTTTAGTGGTACATAGGTAGTTTATGGGTGTTAGTGTACTTTAGAGCACAGTAGTTAAGAGCTTTGTGAACCGGCGTTAGCCCAGAAAGCTCTTAACTCCTGGCTTTTTTCTGCGGCTGGAGTTTTGTTGTTAGATTTCTAACGCTCACTTCAGCCACAACTCTAAATACCGGCGTTAGAAAGATCCCATTGAAAAGATAGGCTACGCATTGGCGTAGGGGGATCTGCGGTATGGAAAAGTCGCGGCTGGAAAGTGAGCATTAGACCCTTACCTACAAAACTCTAAATACCAGCGGTAGCCCAAAACCAGCGTTAGGTATATACACCCAACACCAATTGTAGTATGTTATTTAAAAACATTGTAAAAGGATATATATGGTTGCAATTCCTAGGACACCGAGCCAGACACTCAGGAATACTGCTCTAAAGTGAAAAGAAAAAAATACCAAAACATATTTGGTAGTACCCATAGGGATAATAACACTTGTAGAGAAAGGTCATATCAGCCAGTAGAACTCATTCTACAGAGTATTGGTGTGGAGGATACCACCCTTGAGCCAAACTCTGTGGCTTCAAAATGCAATTGTCAGCATAGAGCATGTGTACATAGAACAAGGCTATCAATTCGAAAATCGAAAAGAAAAAAGGGAAAAGACACATCTTAGCTTTAAACAGGGCTGTATGTAAATAGGTGGCACAAACCCATAACTGGAAGTATACGGATACAGAGGCACTGCCCACAAAACATGTTTACCTAAAAGAGGTTAACACAATATCTCCTAGTATATGCCCAATCTAATATAGGAAAAGCAACACCTAAAATGACAAAAGCACAAAAACCAAATTCGCCCACAATGATGGCAATGATTGTAGCCATAGCTAAAAACATTAACAAAAATGTATACACAAAGGTATAATAGAAAATGCCTATGCAATGCAAAATAACAGCTGATGTATCAGAGTAACAAAAAGCTTACGTGATAAAACAACAGAACAGACATTGTAGCCACTGGTGAAAGTAACACATGTTAATGCTAATAGATCTAAAAGTATCCATGATATGCAAATTAGAGCGAACAGCGTTGTAAAGGACTACTCATTACAACACACAAAAAGCTGCCATGGGTGAACAACAATGCAGACAAAGTGAACCAAATGCCACATCGATATAAACAGGGGACAGTCATTAATGCAACAATACTAAATACAGTGCGTAACCTTAAACAAGCGAACAAGATAACAGGATGAATCAACCCCAAACTTCACACACCAAGTAGCAAAATATGAAAAAAATACTCATATGGAAAAAATACAAATAGAATTACCTTGTGTCTGCAAAAAGCCATGCTCACCAACCCATAAACAGCGTATACTGAATTGGGCCACTCATGAGACTTATACGCAACATTGAATCAAGGCTATTGGTTAAGAAACAAGGGTATGTATCAATACGTAACTTACACAGCTGTGCTTAAGTGCTAACTATCCGAGAACCAATGACAGAACCCTGACATCACATACACACACAGTCAGTTCACACGGCATGAAACTAATGCCACTTAGCAATAAATAGAGACGGGGAAAATAATTACACTAACCTAAACGCAATTAATGAAAAAAACGGATGTCTGGAGTCGCAGGTTAGTCAATTCAATTTCTGCATTTATTCAGATAAAATGATCACAGAAAGGTACAAACAGCCCTCCAGTTGATACAAGCTTACGCGTTTCGGCTACATGCCGTAATCATAGCTCATGAACGCAATTAATACCAACCATCACAGATGCAAAGCAACCACCATAAACACATTATGCAAGTGAATCTCAAAAATATTTATAAACCTAAATGTATCCGTTTCTAGCAAATCGGAACAGGCAGCTATGTTGAGGGATATTTGTTAGAGCCAACAAATAGCCACCATGAGTGAACAGCACAGCTGGCAATGTTAACCAGATACCACACCAATATAAACAAGTTTTGTACATTAGTGTAACAACAATTACATGTAGCGTGTAAACTCACAAAAGCAAACAAGCAAACAGGATAAATCAACCCCAGTAATAACACACCCAGAAGCGAAACAGGAAAACATTGTCATGTGAAAAAATAGCAAACACACGCCTAGATTTAGAGTTTGGCGTTAGCCGTCAAAACCAGCGTTAGGGGCTCCTAACGCTGGTTTTGGGCTACCGCTGGTATTTAGAGTCAGTCAGAAAAGGGTCTAACGCTCACTTTCCAGCCACGACTTTTCCATACCGCAGATCCCTCTTCGCCATTTGCGTATCCTATCTTTTCAATGGGATCTTTCTAACGCTGGTATTTAGAGTCTTGGCTGAAGTGAGCGTTAGAAATCTAACAACAAAACTCCACCCGCAGAGAAAAGCCAGGAGTTAAGAGCTTTCTGGGCTAACGCCGGTTCATAAAGCTCTTAACTACTGTGCTCTAAAGTACACTAACACCCATAAACTACCTATGTATTCCTAAACCGAGGTCCCCCCACATCGCCGCCACTCAAATAAATTTTTTTAACCCATAATCTGCCGCTCCGTACACCGCCGCCACCTACGTTATCCCTATGTACCCCTAATCTGCTGCCCCTAACACCGCCGACCCCTATATTATATTTATTAACCCCTAATCTGCCGCCCCCAATGTCGCTGCCACCTACCTACACTTATTAACCCCTAATCTGCCGACCGGACCTCACCGCTACTATAATAAAGTTATTAACCCCTAATCCGCCTCACTCCCGCCTCAATAACCCTATAATAAATAGTATTAACCCCTAATCTGCCCTCCCTAACATCACCGACACCTAACTTCAAGTATTAACCCCTAATCTGCCGACCGGACCTCACCGCTACTCTATTCAATTTATTAACCCCTAAAGCTAAGTCTAACCCTAACACTAACACCCCCTTAAGTTAAATATAATTTAAATCTAACTAAATAAATTTACTCTTATTAAATAAATTATTCCTATTTAAAGCTAAATACTTACCTGTAAAATAAACCCTAATATAGCTACAATATAAATAATAATTATATTGTAGCTATTTTAGAATTTATATCTATTTTACTGGCAACTTTGTATTTATTTTAACCAGGTACAATAGCTATTAAATAGTTAATAACTATTTAATAGCTACCTAGTTAAAATAATTACAAAATTACCTGTAAAATAAATAACCTAAGTTACAATTAAACCTAACACTACACTATCAATAAATTAATTAAATAAAAATACCTACAATTATCTACAATTAAACCTAGCACTACACTATCAATAAATTAATTACATACAAATACCTACAAATAAATACAAATAAATAAACTAACTAAAGTACAAAAAATAAAAAAAGAACTAAGTTACAAAAAATAAAAAAATAATTTACAAACATTAGAAAAAGATTACAACAATTTTAAGCTAATTACACCTACTCTAAGCCCCCTAATAAAATAACAAAGCCCCCCAAAATAAAAAAATGCCCTACCCTATTCTAAAATAAAAATAGAAAAGCTCTTTTACCTTACCAGCCCTTAAAAGGGCCTTTTGCGGGGCATGCCCCAAAGAATTCTGCTCTTTTGCCTGTAAAAAAAAAACCATACAATACCCCCCCAACATTACAACCCACCACCCACATACCCCTAATCTAACCCAAACCCCCCTTAAATAAACCTAACACTAAGCCCCTGAAGATCTCCCTACCTTATCTTCACCACGCCGGGTATCACCGATCGGTCCAGAAGAGGCTCCGAAGTCTTCATCCAAGCCCAAGCGGGGGCTGAAGAGATCCATCATCGGGCTGAAGAGGTCCATCATCGGGCTGAAGAGGTCCATCATCGGGCTGAAGTCTTGATCCAAGCGGCGGCTGAAGAGGTCCATCATCGGGCAGAAGTCTTCATCCTATCCGGGCAGAAGAGGACATCCGGACCGGTAGACATCTTCATCCAAGCGGCATCTTCTATCTTCATCCATCCGGAGCAGAGCGGAGCCATCTTCTTCCAGCCGACGCGGATCCATCCTCTTCTGCCGACGCCTACTCGCCGAATGACGGTTCCTTTAAATGACGTCATCCAAGATGGCGTCCCTCGAATTCCGATTGGCTGATAGGATTCTATCAGCCAATCGGAATTAAGGTAGGAAAATTCTGATTGGCTGATGGAATCAGCCAATCAGATTGAGCTTGCATTCTATTGGCTGTTCCGATCAGCCAATAGAATGCAAGCTCAATCTGATTGGCTGATTGGATCAGCCAATCGGATTGAACTTGAATCTGATTGGCTGATCGGAACAGCCAATAGAATGCTGGCAGATTAGGGGTTAATACTATTTATTATAGGGTTATTGAGGCAGGAGTGAGGCGGATTAGGGGTTAATAACTTTATTATAGTAGCAGTGAGGTCCGGTCAGCAGATTAGGGGTTAATAAGTGTAGGTAGGTGGCGGCGACGTTGGGGGCGGCAGATTAGGGGTTAATAAATATAATATAGGGGTCGGCGGTGTTAGGGGCAGCAGATTAGGGGTACATAGGGATAACGTAGGTGGCGGCGGTGTACGGAGCGGCAGATTAGGGGTTTAAAAAAATATGCAGGTGTCAGCGATAGCGGGGGCGGCAGATTAGGGGTTAA
The DNA here is from genome assembly GCF_027579735.1 of Bombina bombina. Classification (NCBI taxonomy): domain Eukaryota; kingdom Metazoa; phylum Chordata; class Amphibia; order Anura; family Bombinatoridae; genus Bombina; species Bombina bombina. The sequence goes on along the minus strand of NC_069506.1, from coordinate 185,434,934 downwards.
TAAGTGTAAGGCTAGGGGTGTTTAGACTCGGGGTGCATGTTAGGGTGTTAGGTGCAGACTTAGGAAGTGTTTCTCCATAGGAAACAATGGGGCTGCGTTAGGAGCTGAACGCTGCTTTTTTGCAGGTGTTAGGTTTTTTTTCAGCTCAAACGGCCCCATTGTTTCCTATGGGGGAATTGTGCACGAGCGCGTTTTTGAAGCTGGCTGCGTCCGTAAGCACCGCTGGTATTGAGAGTTGCAGTGGCTGTAAATATGCTATATGCTCCCTTTTTGGAGCCTAACGCAGCCCTTCTGTGAACTCTAAATACCAGCGGTATTTAAAAGGTGCCGGAGAAAAAAAGCAAGCGTAGCTAACGCACCCCTTTGGCCGCAGAACTCTAAATCTAACGGTAAGTTACCTTATGTCGGCATAAAGCCATGCTCACCAATCAGTAGACAACGTGTAGTGAATTAGAACACTCAAGAGACTTAAAAACACCGTAAAACCAAGACTATTGGTTGACAGACGAGGGTATGTATCAATACGTCACTGACACAGCTGGGCATAATTTCTAACTATCAGAGAACCAGTGACTGAACAGTCACCTCGCATGCGCACAGAGTGAGTACTAGGGACATAGGACTAATGTCTTAATGGTATAGGAAACGAAGTCATGTGGGACTCAGAACTTAAACGATATGAGTGCCCAAGTGGAATAGCTAACACATATTCCATATTGCCCCCGGATAATGACGGAAAGATACACTAACTATGACACAATAAAATCAGCCATTATAGTTGCTACGCAACCACCAAAAACACATTAGACAAGTGAATGTCAGACTAGGGGAGTAGACCTAACGCGTAGTGAATATAAGATGTAAAACACAGAAGACCAATATCACACGTATGCCATAGGCAAAGAACTAACACGTTATATGTTGCATTGGTTTGAAACCGCTAATAATGAATACACCAAGCAGTAATGAACCAGACAGGTTATACAAACTGTAAAATAAAGAATATCTGCAGCACAGTGCTTTGTGGTATGCAGTATGCAGTACAATAATTCATATTATAAACCAAATGTGGCTTTAACACAGATACCAAAAACACAAACAAATAAAACTAAAACATAACTAAACTAGATGTAAGGTGTATATATCAGTGCTAAAACAACACCAATAACAGGATACCGAACAAATGACAGAAATATAACAAGAAAAACAAAAAATTGAGGATTTGATAATGAAAAAATTGGAAATAAACAAAACAAAGAAAACAAAGAAAAAATAAAAATAAAAGTGATAGTGAGGATACAAAGAAATGTAAATATGCATAAAAAATAAAAAATAAATATAGATATAAAAGAAAAAATAAACATAAATATTTATAGCGGTTGTAGATAATAACTACAAAACATTTTAAAAACAATTGGTGTTCTGTGTATATATTTTTTCACGTTAATTTAAAATTATGTGTTTGTATACAATGGATGTTCTTTCTTTCTTTTATTCTATAGATAATTTATCTGTCTTGAGGAAGGCTTCTGTGAAAGCCGAAACGTCGACTATAAAGAATTGCTGATACTAAGAATAAATAACTTTGTTTTCCAAATACAAAAAAATCCTGAGAGTGCCCTTCATTCTATTCAAATTGTTCTATATGTTCTGTTAAGGACTGCACCCAGGTGTTTAAAAATCACCCAAGGTTGGAGTGCTGGAAAACCTGCTATTTTCTATATATATATATATAAAACATGGACAAATGTATTAAAAAAGTGGGTACTGGCAGACAGCTGCCAGTACCCAAAATGGCAGCAAATAGTGAGCGGGGGAGGGTTAGAAAGCTGTTGGGGGGGGGCTCAGGGAGGTTGGGTGGTAAGGGGGGATCCTACACTGCAGAAAATATATAATTTAAAACAAAAAACAAACACTAACATTTAATATTATTAAAGATGGCAGTGACAATAGTGGTAGGAGGGAAGAGATAGAGGTGGGAGAGGGAAGTGAACTGTTTGAGAGTAGTCAGGGAGGGATCAAGGGGTGGGATGTGTCAGGTGGAAGGCTTATCTCTACACTAAAGCTAGAATTAACCCTTCAAGCTCCCTAAAAGCTACCTAATTAACCCCGTCATTGCTGGGCATAATATAAGTTTGGTGCGCAGCGGCATTTAGGGGCCTTCTAATTACCAAAAAGCAATTCCAAAGCCATATATGTCTGCTATTTCTGAACAAAGGGGATCCCAGAGAAGCATTTACAGCAATAATTTCAGTGAGAAACCTAAAGTGTGTGAAAAAGTGAACAATTTTTTTTTATTTGATGGCATTTGGCGATGAAATGGTTGCATGAAATATACCAAAATAGGCCTAGATCAATACTTTGGGTTGTCTAGTAAAATAAAATATACATGTAAAGGGTTATTCAGGGATTCCTGACAGATATTAGTGTTAAAATGTAACTTATGCAAATTTTGGAAAAAAATTATTTGGAAATAGCAAAGTGCTACTTGTACTTATTGCCCTATAACTTGCAAAAAAAAAAGCAAAGAACATGTAAACATTGGGTATTTCTAAACTCAGGACAAAATTTAGAAACTATTTAGCATGTGTGTTTTTTGGTGGTTGTAGATGTGGAACAGATTTTGGGGGTCAAAATTAGAAAAAAGTGTGTTTTTTTTTCAATTTTTTTCCTCATATTTTTAATTGTTTTTTATAGTAAATTATAAAATATGATGAAAATAATGGTATCTTTAGAAAGTCAATTTAATGGCGAGAAAACGGTATATAATATGTGTGGGTACAGTAAATGAGTAAGAGGAAAATTACAGCTAAACACAAACAGAAATGTAAAAATATCCCTGGTCCCAAACGTTCAGAAAATGGAAAAGTGCTGTGGTCCTTAAGGGGTTAAACTGAGGAGGGAAATAACCTTTATGTCAAATGCACGTTACCTAGCAAATCCTTGGACTAGGATCCTGATTGTCTGCTTAAAGCCCCTTTACAATAAAATGTGGCTACTGAGGACATTTTGAGGTAAAATATCTTCCTTTTTTACATAGAGATGTTCAGGTGATATTTTCTAGTCAGCTTTGCTCCATCACTTTCAAGTGCTTCAACGTTTGGTATCATGTCTCTTTAAGAATAATAGCCCTTTAAAATGTATTAATTGAAGTAGAGGAGGAATAGAGGCAATATGATACATATATTAAACAATGCATCAAAGTTCAGGAAGGCACCATTAAAAACCAGGAGTCATAGGCCTTGATTTAACAAAATTCAATAATGTAACTGATATCTCTCTGAAAAAAAAAACTGCCGCAACATTGTAACTCAAACATCGCAAAATTCATTAAGTTTTGCACTGGACCTGGTCGCTTCTGCAATTTGCAAGAAAATCTCCGTTATAACCAATGGAGCTACATCTAACTCTTAACCGTTAACAAGTTCCTCTGTGACAGATAACAGCATCACAAAAACATCTTCAAAACATTACTAAACAAATCAATTCAAACAAAAATTCCCTATATAAAACAGAACACCCTAACATATGCACAAAAGAAAACTTAAACACAGTTAAAGAATAATGAAAGAAAAATAAAACTGGGACAACCTTATCAGCTTTTAAATAGCAATATTTGACCTCAATAAGAGACAACTTTTTTCATCTTTTAGATAGCGAGACATGAACGCAAGAAGAGGTAACTGTCAGCTTTCAGATAGTGAGACACGACTGCAAGAAGAGGTAACTGTCAGCTTTCAGATAGTGAGACAAGACCGCAAGAAGAGGTAACTGTCAGCTTTCAGATAGTGAGACACGACTGCAAGAATAGGTAACTTTGTCAGCTTTCAGATAGTGAGACACGACTGCAAGAAGAGGTAACTGTCAGCTTTCAGATAGTGAGACACGACTGCAAGAAGAGGTAACTGTCAGCTTTCAGATAGTGAGACACGACTGCAAGAAGAGGTAACTGTCAGCTTTCAGATAGTGAGACACGACTGCAAGAAGAGGTAACTTTGTCATCTTTCAGATAGTGAGACACGACTGCAAGAAGAGGCAACTTTGTCATCTTTCAGATAGTGAGACACGACTGCAAGAAGAGGCAACTTTGTCATCTTTCAAATAGCGAGACATGACTACAAGATGAAACAACCTTTTCAGCCTTTAGATAGCGAAACATGACTGCAAGAAGAGACAAACTTGTCAGCTTTTAGATAGGGTGACACGACCACTAGAAGAGACAACTTTGGGCTCATTTCCATTGAGCTGTAATTTCGGTTTGCGTGCACTTGCAAAACATTAAATAAGCTGTCAGAAGCAATATCGTTCACCGACTGCTCCCAACTCAATTTTGGCAAAAATTACTCCGGCTGCTGAAAACATTATCGTGTCCCATACAAAGTATCAGAAGCCGCTAATCTTTAGATAATACCCGGTTTCCAATGCCCACGCAAGCCGTTAATACACTGTCGGAGGCTGCCGATACATTAACAAAAATTACACCCAGCTCAACTAGGTGTAAATCAGGAAAAAGGTGCTTTTTGAGACCTTTTTCCCATTGAAATCTAACCCGACACGTCAAAAACCCTCTATCCGCCATCCCACGCACATTTCAAGTTATAATAAATGTATTAACCTCTAAACCGCCATGCCCCATGACGCAAACTAGCTATTAAAACTATTAACCCCTAATCCGCCATGCCCCCATATCGCAAAGTATCTATTTAAACCATTAACCCCTAATCCGTCAACCCCCATATAGCAAAGTATCTTTTTAAACTATTAACCCCTAATCCGTCAACCCCCATATCGCAAAGTATCTATTTAAACTATTAACTCCTAATCCTCCATGCCCAACAACGGAATCTAGCCATTAAAATTATTAACCCCTAATCCGCCATGCCTCTACAACACAATCTAGCTATTTAAGCTATTAACCCCTAATACGCCATGCCACCACAATGCACTCCAGATATTTAAACTATTAACCCCTAAACCGCCATGCCCCTAAATCACAAATAACTAATCACTAAGCCCCCTAACCTAACACCTCCTAAATTAACCCCATTACATAAATTAAAATAATCCTTAAATAACAATTAAAATAAAAAAAACTAACATTACTTTAAAAATAAAAAACCTAAATTAAAAAAAAATAAAAAAAGTCTAACATTACATAAAATAATAAACCAAATTATCAAAAATAAAAAAGAAAAATGACCCCCAAAATAAAAATACTCCCCAATCTAATACTAAACAGAGTAGGAGGAAACAACTTTGTTAGCTTTTAAGTAGGGAGACACGACTGTAATAAGAGACTACCTTGTTATCTTTTAAATAGCGAGACACGACAGCAAAAAGAGAAAACTTTGTCATCTTTTAATTAGCAAGACATGACCGCAAGAAGAGGCAACCTTGTCAGCTTTTAGATAGCAAGACACAGCCCCAAGAAGAGACAACCTTTTCAGCTTTTAAATAGCGAGACATGACCGCAAAAAGAGACAACCTTGTCACCTGTAAGATAGCGAGACATGACCTTGTCAGCTTTTAAGTAGCAAGAGTTGAACTCTAGACATACTTAACAAGGGCAATAGAGTATTTATGTGTTCCGAATATTGATGTTTAGGTGAAAAACCCAGACCACGCCTCTAGAACCCCCAGAATGCCTTTGTGAGGTTTCCGAGACACCTTTCATTCTATCCACTAAAACTTTTTTACCCTAATAAAACGGACATGTTAATATTTTATAATTACAAATATTCGTATAACCCATTTAACTATTAATGTAATTATTGTTTTTCTTCTTTGTTAGCGGTTCATTTTTGATGTACAAAATATCATGTACTGGTACTGGGGCACTTAACACAACTATCTATATTAATGGTAGAAACAACTCCTACTGAAACGCAGGAAAGACACGTAAAGCAATGATGTTGCTTTTATACACTTACAAGTGTTTATGAATCTAGACATTTGTTGCCAATAATCTCATGCAAATGAAATTGTTTCAAAGAAAGGGAAATTTGCTCTCTTTTATTAGAAATATGTTCATGAAAACTTACATTGATTACACTTTATTTTTTTCCAGATGTTTCAAGTTTGCAGATTAATTATTTTGTTCTGTTTGTTGTAGCTGAGTACATTGTCATGCAGTTTGGACGTGTAGCTGAGGATGTGTTTACCATGGATTTCCGATACCCACTGTGTGCTCTGCAAGCCTTCTCTGTCTGTCTGTCCAGCTTTGATAGCAAGCTAGCATGTGAATAAATATGAATACATGAAGTCATTATTGATTTATAAAGAAACATAGCAAATGCATCATGTAATTCATGTCCAACTGAAGTTATTATTTGTATAAGTTATAGTTATCTTTGTTTTTAATAAACATATTTATTAAAAAACTAATATAGTATAGTTTTTATTTGACCATTACTACATGAATTTATTCGTACAGAAAGACTGAAGTATTTATTTTCCATGAGCTTACTGCCTTTTCTCCAACCAGTACTCTGTTGTATGGTTTCTCAATATATTTAAGTATGGGCATCTGCAGAAACTTCGTTTTTGGGGGGTGAGTCCTCTGAGCATAATAATGTTAGTAGCAACATACCATGCAAGAGAACACTGTTTGATGTACACATCTGATACACATAGTTTTACAAATAGTGGCTCAATGGTAACAAAAGAATGTCTCAATTAGATGCTCATGGTAAGATAGAAACACAAAATTCCATGTTTTCATTTAATTATATCACTTTTTAAGGTTCTATTTTTGAGCAAAAACAGACCTAATTTGACTTACCTTCTCTCCAAATTAAAACGTCCACTCCCCTTATTCCTTTAGTTGACCTTCTTTTAAACTGTTTTAATCCTCAAAAGTCCCTTTACAAAGCAGGGCCCAAAATTGTACTGCTTATTGATCTGAAAGTTCTAAAACAACATATACATCCAGTACCTGTGTATATATTAGTAGTGGGTGCTCTCCCAGCAACTAACCTATAAAAATAAGACAATAGAAATCTGTTTTTAAAAATAAAATTATAAAAACCAATGTAAGATAGAACAAATCAAAGTCTTCATTTTTTTTGGAAGTCTTCAAATTTCTTCTAAAAGGATGCAGTGCCCAGGCTGCTCCTTGGAAAAGGTGTTGGCCCACCTCAATTGTATATCACTAAAATAAAACAAGGACAAGGACACCACATGATCTAGCTCAGTCTTCATATAATCTTCAATGTTATATAAAGGGCTCGATTTATGAATCATTTGGGGAATTCTCTTTCTGTTCTCCTATCAGTTCTCCGCAGCTCTCCTTTGGAGAGGCGCAAATTTGCGCCCATATGTATCATAAATAAGTTGTTTTTTCTCCATAGGAGAGCTGAGGAGAACTAATGATAAATTTCTCTAGATCACTGAAAATAAGCAACTATTCTCCATGTTAGTCCTATATAAGCCAATAGAAATATTGATACAGCCTTCCTAGTAGCTTTGTTAATGCCCCTCTTCAACAAACTGTCATGTAAGAAAATAGATCTACATTTTCATTGTTTTTGTGCTTCAATTTTAGCGCTTTTTTTATATCTTATTTTTATGCCCCAATAGATATAATTTTTGTGCTCTGTTATATATTATTTTGGCACTCCATTATATATTTTTTTATCACGCCAACATAAATAATTATTGCACTCCAATAACTATTATTAGTGCGCTTTGTTATCGATAATTTTTGCACCTTGTAGAGACCTTTTTTGTGTGTAACTGCTTCTACAACTGGTAGAGAATAGATTTCTAATGCTGTTCTTCACTGTAGCTATGGAGAACTTTAATGCAGGAACATGCAGGAGAACTTTCAGTCCTCCACAGGAGAATATAAATGAAAAATGTGTAACTAGGAAAATTAATGAGGAGAACTATATGAAATACGACTAAAATGATCTAATTTAACCCCGATTTTGGAGAACATGTTCTCCAATGAGAGTGAGAACAGAGTAGGAGAATTTTACAGTCAAACTTGCTCAATTATAGGGGCATTTTTGAATGATAAATAGGGGAATTATTTCTCATGAGAACTTTGAGGAGGAAATATAGGAGAATATGAATGATAAATCGAGCCCAAAGAGTAAAACTCACTTTGGAAGTGTACCTCCAGGTGCTATATACACAGGCTGGGACATGACAGCCGCCCAGCTGATTGGTCCATGTGTAATTCAGGAACTAGCAATCTTTGATCAAAATGGAGGAACAAAATACTGAATATCATACAGTCAGTGCACCAGAAGGCTTGCTATAGAAGGTGCCTCAAGCAAGCATATAAATAAAAACATATTTATTGTAAAAATACAGCGACGCGTTTCACAGCCATCTAACAGGGCTCTTTCATCAGGGTACCTAATCTGAAGGTTGTACCATGGTTGGTTTTATACAGTGCCAGAGCTGTACAAAGCATGCTAATATCTTATTTGCCTTTTGTTTCTCTTATTTCCCAAAATGTACCTGTATAATTGCTCAATAAAATTTGCATATCTCCATAAACACACAAACGGTATCACTAATGCACTTTTCTTTTGCTATCCATCAAAAACGCTTCAGCATTTGTTAAAGGGACAGTCAAGTCCAAAAAGGGACAGTCAAGTCCAAAAAAAACTTCCATGTTTCAAATAGGGCATGTAATTTTAAACAACTTTCCAATTTACTTTTATCACCAATTTTGCTTTGTTCTCTTGGTATTCTTAGTTGAAAGCAAAACCTAATTTCTTAGACCTTGAAGGCCGCCTCTAATCTAAATGCATTTTGATAGTTTTTCACCACTAGAGGGCATTACTGTACGTGTTTCATATAGATAACATTGGGCTCATGCACGTGAATTTACCATGGAGACAGCTCTGATTGGCTAAATTGTAAGTCTGTCAAAAGAACTGAAATAAGGGGGCAGTCTGCTGAGGCTTAGATACAAGGTAATTACAGAGGTAAAACGTGTATTATTATAACTGTGTTGGTTATGCAAAACTGAAGAATTGGTAATTAAGCGATTATCTATCTTTAAAATAACAAAAATTCTGGTGTTGACTGTCCCTTTAAGCTTTGACTTATAGGGACAGTAAATGCCTTGGAATTACACATCTGTAGTCTTCCACTAGATTAACATACAGTATAGTCTGAAGTTACATTATTAGAACAGTTAACACCTTGTTTATTGTAATTATTTTTCAATGATCTAACTCCACCAACCACTTTCCTTACTTGTAGGAGCCAAACTGGACTTGAAGAGATGACTGCTATTGTTCCAACAAAATGTCCATTTTTTGGTTTTAGCAAACAAAAAGATAGGTTAAGAAAATGCTCATTAGGGAGATATATGTGGTACTGGTGAGGTTAGGAGTGTGAAGCCTGTCATGTGATCTTTCAGTTTTCAGGAGTGGAAAATACACAATTTCTTAGACTTAAATTACAGGAAAAGGGGGCAAAATAAATATATGTGCATTCATCATTTGTTTTGACAAAGAAATTATGAATCTTGCAGTGGCTAAAACATTCCAATATTGCATGTGTGTTAACACCCTACTCACACTCTAACCTGTATTAAAAAATACATAGAACATATTCTGCAATGTCCAGAACATTGGAATGTTAACAATTTACAGTAAATACATAGTTCAAACATTTAATAAATGTGAATATTGCATAAATATACCTTTACATGTTTTTATCTACTTGACTGCAAAGGGCTCCAATGCACTTATATACATGTCTATATATGAACACATATGTATTTATAGGATATTATGTGTAGATATGTCTGTATATACATATTTACATATATAAATACATATGTACAGACAAACAGACACAAACACATACACACACACATATATATATATATATATATACTGTATATATATATATATATATATATATATACAGTATATATATATATACAGTATATATATATATATATATATATATATATATATATATATATATATATATATATATATAAAAATACATACATACAAATTTAAACATGCATAAATAAAACCCATAGCCTGCCTGATATCTTGGCCTCTAGTTATCAAGCCGTCAACCTCAAATACGCTGGAATTCCGCAGCGTATTTGTGGCGAGGCTGATTCGCCTAAGTTATCAAGCCCTTTACACCGGCAAAAGTAGAATTTTGTAACGTAAGCTTCGATCCGCCGGACTCAGTCCGACACAGATCGATTCTTACGTCACTCCAGATGTTCTGCACACAAGTTCGGCACAATCTGACTACTTTTGCTAGTTATCAAATGACTAGCCGGTACGCTCTGCACTTTTCCGGCCCAGCGTACCTGGTTTTCAAACCACCGCCCAGGAGGAGACGGATCCCATAGGAATCAATGGGAGTCTGACCATAGCGAAAGTTAATGTTCGCTGCTGCCCGACATCCCATTGATTCCTATGGGAGCTGTCTACACCTAACACCCTAACATGTACCCCGAGTCTAAACACCCCTAATCTGCCCCCCCTACACCGCCGCAACTAAATAAATTTATTACCCCCTAAACCGCCGCTACCAGAGCCCACCGCAAGCTACATTATACATATTAACCCCTAATCTGTCCCCCCCTACACCACCGCAACTAAATAAAGTTATTAACCCCTAAACCGCCGCTCCCGGACACCGCCACAACTATAATAAATGTATTAACCCCTAAACCGCCGCTCCCCGACCCCGCTGCCACCTATATTAAATTTATTAACCTCTAATCTGCCCCCCCTACACCGTCGCCACCTATAATACATTTATTAACCCCTATCCTGCCCCCCCTACACCGCCGCAACCTATATTAAACTTATTAACCCCTATCCTGCCCCCCCTACACCTCCGCAACTATAATAAAATTATTAACCCCTAAACCTAAGTCTAACCCTAACCCTAACTTAAATATTAATTAAATAAATCTAAATATTATAACTCTTATTAACTAAAATAATCCTATTTAAAACTAAATACTTACCTTTAAAATAAACCCTAATATAGCTACAATATAAATAATAATTTTATTGTAGCTATTTTAGGATTTATTTTTATTTTACAGGCAAATTTCAATTTATTTTAACTAGGTACAATAGCTATTAAATAGTTATTAACTATTTAATAGCTACCTAGTTAAAATAAAGAGAAATTAACCTGTAAAATAAAAACTAACCTAAGTTACAATTACACCTAACACTACAATATCATTAAATAAATTATTCCTATTCAAAACTAAATACTTACCTGTAAAATAAACCCTAAGATAGCTACAATGTAATTAATAATTACATTGTAGCTATTTTAGGATTTATATTTATTTTACAGGTAACTTTGTATTTATTTTAGCTAGTTAGAATAGTTATTAAATAGTTATTAACTATTTAATAACTACCTAGCTAAAAGAAATACAAAATTACCTGTAAAATAAATCCTAACCTAAGTTACAATTAAACCTAACACTACACTATCATTAAATTAATTAAATAAATTACCTACAAATAACTACAATTAAATACGATTAAATAAACTAACTAAAGTACAAAAAATTAAAAAAACTAAGTTACAAAAAATAAAAAGAATAAGTTACAAACATTTCAAAAATATTACAACAATTTTAAGCTACTTACACCTAATCTAAGCCCCCTAATAAAATAACAAAGCCCCCCAAAATAAAAAAATGCCCTACCCTATTCTACATTAAAAAGTTAACAGCTCAATTACCTTACCAGCCCTTAAAAGGGCCTTTAGCGGGGCATGCCCCAAAGAAAACAGCTCTTTTGCCTGTAAAATAAAAATACAACCCCCCAACATTAAAACCCACCACCCACATACCCCTACTCTAACCCAAACCCCCCTTAAATAAACCTAACACTACCCCCCTGAAGATCATCCTACCTTTAGCCGTCTTCAGCCAGCCGACCACCAATGGAACCGAAGAGGAGATCCGGAGCAGCAGAAGTCATCATCCAAGGGGCGCTGAAGAAGTCTTCCATCCGATTGAAGTCATCATCCAGGCGGCGTCTTCAATCTTCATCCATCTGGAGCGGAGCGGAGCCATCTTCAGACGAGCCTACGCGGGGCCATCTTCTTCCACCGACGACTGAACGACGAATGACGGTTCCTTTAAGTGACGTCATCCAAGATGGCGTCCCTCGAATTCCGATTGGCTGATAGGATTCTATCAGCCAATCGGAATTAAGGTAGGAAAAATCTGATTGGCAGATCCAATCAGCCAATCAGATTGAAGTTCAATCCGATTGGCTGATCCAATCAGCCAATCAGATTGAGCTCGCATTCTATTGGCTGTCCCGGTCAGCCAATAGAATGCGAGCTCAATCTGATTGGCTGATTGGATCAGCCAATCAGATTTTTCCTACCTTAATTCCGATTGGCTGATAGAATCCTATCAGCCAATCGGAATTCAAGGGACGCCATCTTGGATGACTTCACTTAAAGGAACCGTCATTCGTCGTTCAGTCTTCGGTGGAAGAAGATGGCTCCGCGTAGGCTCGTCTGAAGATGGCTCCGCTCCGCTCCGGATGGATGAAGATTGAAGACGCCACCTGGATGATGACTTCAATTGGATGGAAGACTTCTTCAGCGCCCCTTGGATGATGACTTCTGCCGCTCCAGATCTCCTCTTCGGTTCCATCGGTGGTCGGCTGGCTGAAGACGGCTAAAGGTAGGATGATCTTCAGGGGGGTAGTGTTAGGTTTATTTAAGGGGGGTTTGGGTTAGAGTAGGGGTATGTGGGTGGTGGGTTTTAATGTTGGGGGGGGTTGTATTTTTATTTTACAGGCAAAAGAGCTGTTTTCTTTGGGGCATGCCCCGCAAAAGGCCCGTTTAAGGGCTGGTAAGGTAAAAGAGCTTTTCTATTTTTATTTTAGAATAGGGTAGGGCATTTTTTTTATTTTGGGGGGCTTTGTTATTTTATTAGGGGGCTTAGAGTAGGTGTAATTAGCTTAAAATTGTTGTAATCTTTTTCTAATGTTTGTAAATTATTTTTTTATTTTTTGTAACTTAGTTCTTTTTTTATTTTTTGTACTTTAGTTAGTTAATTTAATTGTAGTTATTTGTAGGCATTGTATTTAATTAATGTATTGATAGTGTAGTGTTAGGTTTAATTGGAGGTAATTGTAGGTATTTTATTTAATTAATTTAATGATAGTGTAGTGTTAGGTTTAATTGTAACTTAGGTTAGGATTTATTTTACAGGTAATTTTGTAATTATTTTAACTAGGTAGCTATTAAAAAGTTATTAACTATTTAATAGCTATTGTACCTGGTTAAAATAAATACAAAGTTGCCAGTAAAATAAATATAAATTCTAAAATAGCTACAATATAATTATTATTTATATTGTAGCTATATTAGGGTTTATTTTACAGGTAAGTATTTAGCTTTAAATAGGAATAATTTATTTAATAAGAGTAAATTTATTTAGTTAGATTTAAATTATATTTAACTTAAGGGGGTGTTAGTGTTAGGGTTAGACTTAGCTTTAGGGGTTAATAAATTGAATAGAGTAATTGAGATGTTAACTTTTTAATGTAGAATAGGGTAGGGCATTTTTTTATTTTGGGGGGCTTTATTATTTTATTAGGGGGCTTAGATTAGGTGTAAGTAGCTTAAAATTGTTGTAATATTTTTGAAATGTTTGTAACTTATTTTTTGTAACTTATTTTTTTTTATTTTTTGTACTTTAGTTAGTTTATTTAATTGTATTTAATTGTAGTTATTTGTAGGTAATTTATTTAATTAATTTAATGATAGTGTAGTGTTAGGTTTAATTGTAACTTAGGTTAGGATTTATTTTACAGGTAATTTTGTATTTCTTTTAGCTAGGTAGTTATTAAATAGTTAATAACTATTTAATAACTATTCTAACTAGCTAAAATAAATACAAAGTTACCTGTAAAATAAATTTAAATCCTAAAATAGCTACAATATAATTATTAATTACATTGTAGCTATCTTAGGGTTTATTTTACAGGTAAGTATTTAGTTTTAAATAGGAATAATTTATTTAATAAGAGTTAAATTTATTTAGATGTATTTAATTAATATTTAAGTTAGGGGGGTGTTAGGGTTAGACTTAGGTTTAGGGGTTAATAATTTTATTATAGTGGCGGCGGTGTAGGGGGGGCAGGATAGGGGTTAATAAATGTATTATAGGTGGCGACGGTGTAGGGGGGGGCAGGATAAGGGTTAATAAGTTTAGGTGGTGGCGGGGTCCGGGAGTGGCGGTTTAGGGGTTAAACAATTTATTTAGTTGCGGCGGGGTCCGAGATCGGCAGGATAGGGGTTAATAAATTTATTATAGGTGGCGGCGGTATAGGGGGGGCAGGATAGGGGTTACTAGGTATAATGTAGGTGGCGGTGGGCTCCGGGAGCGGCGGTTTAGGGGTTAATACATTTATTATAGTTGTGGCGGTGTCCGGGAGCGGCGATTTAGGGGTTAATAACTTTATTTAGTTGCAGGGGGCTCCGGGGGCGCCGGTATAGGGGGTAGAACAGTGTAGTTTAGTGTGGGTGCTTAGTGACAGCTTGTCAATAAAGCTGTCAAAAAGCCGAAGAGCAGCGAGATCAGATGAGTGATAACTATCACAGTCCGCTGCTCATCGCCCCGTACTTGGTGCGCGGCTTTTTGACAGATTTATTGATAACTTTGGCGAGATTTTTCAGGTCCGCTGCGGCGATGGTAGGCGAGCTTAGGCGGGTGTATTGGGCCGGCGAAGGCAGGTAAGTAGACACGTTGATAACTAGAGGCCCTTGTATCTTTTAAACTTTATAACTTTTTTGTGCAATTTTGAAAAAAAAAATTTTTTATTACCTGCTATATATATAGTGTAACTATTTTTTTTACATGTCATTGTGAGGTGTTTTGTGCAAATTTTTATTCAAGCGTAACATTTAACCAGAGCTCTGAGATTGCATTAACCCAACGTGAGTTAAATTCAATTGCGCTCAAGTGATTTTGTTTACTTTGAACTTCTACTTCCGACTGCAAACAGGTGTGATAAACCTGATATCGCTCATGCGCTACAGTTAGCGCACCACTCATATTCTAGCACAGAATAAGGTTTACTGTAGAAATCAATTAAAATGTTCTATTTTAAAAGGTTTTCCGTATATATTTCTACATAATGTTTATTTCACTTTTCTTCCTTACTGTGTTGTTTCAGGTCTGCACTATGTATGTTACAAAAGGAAAGGGCTGATGTAATATATTTTAGATAACAAAAAACCTGATTCCTTAAAACAACTGAGTTAGGGCAATATACTAGTCATACACCTAAATAAAGGGACTTTAGTATAAAGTATTTTTTTATTTACAGCAGTGTTTCTCAGACAAGGCTAACACAACACAATTTGAGAACATCCACACGAAGAACAGGTGGTCAATTGATGATTCATCTTCCCATTCTGAATCAGCTGTGTAGAATATTGTATGAACCCATGGAGTTAGGTAGACAATTTAGTGAATCTTGCCAATGTTTTATACATAGTGATCAAGACACATGCACACATCTTAGTCTACTCAAGTATGCTCTTATGGAAAGGAGATAAGTTTTAGAGAACAATAGTAAGAAAATGGGGGAATAGATAATAGTGGTACAATGGTATACTTTATCTGATTCATGAAAATGTAGGTTTTGCTCTCTATGCCCCTATAATACATATTTATTATCCTAAATAATAAATACAGGTAAATAATACAGTTTACAGGTTTTTGACTTGTTCTCTGCTACTTATTTGTCAGCAGTATTTCATGTTTCACAGAGTAGACACTCCCTCTCTTAATCTGATATAAAGGCTGACAGGCAACTGCAGGGTCATACAAAGCCAACTGTACTTTCCTCTCTTGATTACTTAAGAAGACACTGTTACTTTTCTTGGTAATGGCTACTAAATGGGGCATCTGTTCTGCTGGGAAAATCAGCCATGATTTCCTAGTGGCCCTGCAGACATTGCCATCTGGTGATCATCAGGTGAGTACCGCTGAAAAGATTTAATAAACAAGGATATTCTTCATGCAATGTATATCAATAACAAATAACAGACTTAAAAATGGCGTAGTTAATTTTTTGGCTAGAAAACTGAATTCAAAGATACAATTGCTTGTGTTGAATGGGTTGGCTTTGTAATTGTATTAACGTAGTTATACTGGCAGCCTTGTAATTGTATATCTGGTAGGATCTATATGGGTTGAACTCAATGGATTTTCTTCTTCCAACCTCATCTACTATGTTATTATGTCATGTCTAATTTGGAACATCAATGCAACTGCAAGAGGAAATCTAAAAATAATCAAAAGTAAGTACTTATGTATAAACTAAAAATAAAAATACAATTTGAAAAACACAGTGTATACAAAATAAGATAAGGATATGTCGCAGATTCCAAAGAGGAAGGACCGGAATAGTGTCCCAAAACTTGCTTGATTGTAGTGTAGTGATGTGATGATCTTAACCCACCTCACAGGAAAGAAGGAAAATCATAAAATAGTGAAGCCTAGTAAGGAATGTGGTCTCACCACAGAGGAATAGTACTCACACTTTTCTGAGTTATGACTAAGCTCTTAGTTGATAGGCAGATTTTTATAAAGCCTGACGTCTCCCTTGGAGACTCAGGAAACTCAGGAACTCCAAAGTGGATTAAGGACAATATTTATTCTAAAAACATAGGACAAAAATACAGACTGTATACACAAGGTAATATCATAGCATACAAGAAACTGATCTTGAGTCTAGAGGCCAGCCTGGTGCAAAGCAAGCCTACTAAACAGAGAATAAATAGTGTGCCAGAAAAACCTGTGAGTGTATATTTTCCAAGTCTGTTAAAGTCCTGTAATATCCAACGCACGTTTCACTGATATGCTGTCAGCTTTTTCAATGAGAAAATCTAGTTTGAGTTCTAGTGTGTTAAATCAAAGTATTGGTCCATCTCCTTTTTTACGCCTCTTTAGTTTATCTATTTGACTGTCTATCTCTCTATCTGACTGTCTAAAGGATCTGGGTAAACAAATAAAGCATACACTCCCCACCTCCTCCTTCCCTGCATATGAAAAGACAGATAACATAAACAGGAGTCTGCAGGAGTCTGTAAACGTGTGTATACATCTGGCACTGTGGGGCTTGGTTAGGAGTCTGAAAATCAACACAATGTTCTTAAAAAATAAGCAAAACTATACATTTTTATAAAAACACTACCAGATGGCTTTATAAATGGATTATCTACAAAACATTTATACAAAGAAAAATCTAGTGTACGTTTAAGTTGTTTAATTTAATGAAGAATACAATTAATTCTTTCAAAGAGTTTAAATTGTTTAAAGGGACATAAACACCTTGTAATTACAAGACATTTCTGCTGTGCTAGAGAATAGCATATCAGCCAAGTCTAAGCATTTTTAAAACAATTAGTCTTGTTTGCTGCAATTGTTTCTCAATAGTTAAACACCATCCACCAATCTATGTCTGCAGATAATAATGCTAGCCACAGTCATTATGTTAGTAGAAAGTGTATCTTTTGCAGGTGATATCTGCTAAAGCCAATTAGGGAAACATTTAACAGGGTAAGAGAATTAGAAAATCCACAATTACATGAATTTAAAAGCAAACTACATGAACAGGGAGCAAATTAAATAATGAAACAATATTGCAAAGTTGTTTTACCAAGCGTAACTAAACATGTTATCTTGGAATCTCAAGGGACTTACTGTTCCTTTAACCCTATCAATCAATTCCACATACCTGAAGTTACCAGAAAGGTCTCAATTTCCTTTATTGTGAAGTAATATTACGTTAGGAACTTTCCAGTCCAGATGTATTTCTTACTAGTTAAATGTTCAGCTAATAGTGATGCTGGCTCAGACACTTCTAAACCTTTGGATGAATATTAACTGGACCAACCTATTTATTTGCTAATCATTTTGCTAATGCCAATACAACTGTATCCTATGTAAACAGAGATGTGCTAAACCAGGACCTTGTAATCTTCCTTTGTTAAAATACACAGCAAAATTATGCAAAATGAATTTTTAGGACACCCCACTACGTCTCTATCTCCGTCTATAAATGTACAATGATTTTATCCTCCGGCATCTATATTTTTTGTTCTCTTATCATAAAGTAGTTTTCTGAACTGACTTCTATGTTATATTTCTACTGAGTTTTTAAATTTCTAATTGTCTGTTTGATTTTGCATACTTACATATCCTTCTCTGATTAAGGGGCCTATTTATTAATTTGCGAGCGGACATGATCCGATATAGCAGATCATGTCTGCTGCATATCGATAAATGCCGCTAGCAGGGGTTGTCAATCAACCCAATCGTATCCAATGTTGTTGATTTTTGTCCGCCGTCTCAGAGCAGACGGATAGGTTACGGAGCAGCGGTCTTTAGGCCGCTGCTTCATAACTTCTGTTTCCGGCGAGCTCCATACAGAGCTTGATAAATATGCCGCTAAGTGTTCAGTTTTCATGATTACAATCCACATTTTTTACCATTTACAAACATAATTTTAATATCTGCTGTGTTAAAGCCACATTAACCTCTGTACTTCACCTCCACAGCAAATCGCTCATCAAATCATGCTATGCAATTCATCATTTTCTCAAAGGCAACATAACAAATACTTAGACATAGTCATCATGTCTCACACAAGCAACGTAGCCCAACCACACTCCAGTCCTTGAAACTCTTCAGAGTGGGTTCAATTCATTTTGTTTCAATATATATTGCTTGTTATTCATGTTGTTAGTCTGTATTATTGTATTCCCTTGTAGAACAAGAAGACCTGCATACTGATACTTATATACAGGGCAAAAGGATCGCAAGTAATGATGTAACCTTGCACAAGTGGTTTTTATGCAAGGCTGCCCCCTGCTCCTGCACAACCAGTTGTATTAGAGCAGGGCATGTCTATCATCATGAACAAGCGAGGAGTGGGGTGACTGATCTTGTAACCTTTTAGGGGGCAGAGAGGCAGAAGAAGCAGTTACTGTTTCTTAAATAGGTTTGTGTTCATGTGAACCTGCTCCGCACTGCCTAAAAAGCTATTAATGCAGCTTCATAAATCCAGCCTACAGACATACTTAATAGGTGAATTCAGAATTTTAAAGGGAAAAATGTGCATGCCCTAACTTATTGGAGCTTGTAATTTTATCACTATGGATTGTGCAATGATATGTTTAACCACCCTTTAAAGGGTTAAGTACATAGTTAAAGTACTGCTTGAGAGCTGCAGAGAACTGCTGGTCTTCAGCGGATACAGCCACTGAGCTAATCCGCAGCAACAGTTCCATAGCAACAACAGCTCCTGAGCAATACCTTGCATATGTGTTTAACGCCTGTGCAGGGTTAAACTCATAGCATTGCAGGGTCGTTAGTGATAAATTATATGCTGTAATAAATTAGAGCATGTAATTTTTCAATAGAATGCCCTTTTTTTTTTTTTTCAAAATCAGCTTTATTCATATAATAAAAGTTGTACAGCATAGAAGAAAAAATACATCGAAAAACAGATATTACATCTTATGTGTTGTACTTTTCGAGGCAAAACGCTGAAATATTGAAATACTGTGAGCAAGATGAATACATAAGTAATACGAACAAAGACAAAAAAATGTATAAGGAAAACAACAATAATCTGCAATAATTAGATGTGGCAATCAACTAAGGTAATCGTAAAGTCGAGGATATAGAAAGCTCAAAACACAGCACTCCGTGTGGGGTGAGAATGGATACAATTTCTAGTCAGTGATACTCCTCGTGTATAAATGTGTCCCATGTCGTTGTCAACTGAGTATAAAGGGCCTCCTGTCCATGTAGAATGTAAGAGTATTCCTCTAGTTTTAGAATTTGGTGAAATTTGTTATACCATTGGGCCAGGGTCGGGATTTCTTTGCTTTTCCAATTTTGGGCAATAAGTGTTTTCAGACCATTACTAGCTATGTATATAATTTTTTTCTTATAAGTCGGGAGTTTTCGAGGGATATTATTGAGTAACCAGAGGAGTGGGTCAAGGGGTAACAGCATGTTTAACATTTTGGATATGGTCTTAGCTACACTGTTACAGCGGTCGTGTGTAAGAGGGCATGACCACCATATATGTCCAATATTACCTATAGAGGCATTGCATCTCCAGCATTTGTTGCTGGTTGACGAGAATAGTTTGTGTATCCTGCTAGGAGTGAGATACCAGCGTTGTATGATTTTTAGGTTGGTTTCGATAAGCCTGCTAGAGGAGGATACTTTATTTATGTTATTAAATATGTGGGTCATGACAGGATGTGGGATGTCAACATTTAATTCCTCTGCACATCTGTCTATGTAATAAGGTGTGTACCCTGGTGGGGGAGTTTGCAATAGAGAGTACGTGAGCGATAGGGTGCGCTTTACCGGGTCTGGTGATTTGCACAAGACCTCAAACGGGGTTAATGGTCTTAGGATGTTTTTCCTGTCCGGGTGTTTAAATATAAAAGAGTGACATTGCCGGAGGAATAACCAATTTGAGAACATGTGCAGGCCATTATTAGTTAGGTCTTCCAAGGGGAAGAGAGTTTGTTCGTTACCCAGTTGGTATACCATTATTGCTCTGTGTTGTGCCCTGTATTTTGATTTCTCCCATCCCTGTCCCGGTGGAAAATCAATGTTATCTGTGAGGGGAGTTAAAGGTGAGGATCTATAGGAGAGAAGAGGATTCTCTTTTAGGGACTGTTCCCAAACATTAAAGGTTTCTTGAATAATGAAATTATTGTTGGGTATGCGGGCTAGACTAGTTTTGTTCTGCCAGCATAGGGACCCTAGGTGTGTGTGATGTCGTGTTCCAGACTTACCCATTTTTTATGATCATAGTTTGTGGACCAGTTAATAATTCGCTGGAGAAAGGTGGCTCTCCTGTAATTTTTTAGGTTAGGGACCCCAGCCCCCCATTCTTAATTGACATGCACATAAGGTGTCTGTTGATTCTGGGCCTACGTTTGTCCCAGATGAACTCTGCGATTCTGTTTAGGAGGTTGGGTACAAATGAGGTGGGCAATGGGATTGGAAGGGTCTGGAATAGGTAAAGTATCCTGGGAAGGACGTTCATTTTAACTGAATTTATTCTACCTAACCAAGAGATATTTTTTGTCTTCCAAGAGGACATGTCTGCTATTAAGGTGTTTTGGAGAGGTACGTAATTCCGTCCAAACAGGTCTTGTGTTTTAGAGGTAAGGTGTATTCCCAGGTACTTCAGGGAGGAGGGCTGCACTCTAAAGGGGCTCAGTGGTGTAATTTGGGAGAGGAGGTAGTCATCACAGTGGACCGTTAGAAGTTCTGATTTAGATGTATTTATTAGGTAGTTAGAAACCGTCAAGAAGGTATCTAATTCGGTCAGTAGCAGAGGGATAGAGTCTATTGGGTTAGTTATGCAAAAAAGGATGTCATCTGCATAGAGAAGGATTTTGTGACTTGTGTTTTGGATTTGCAGACCCTGTATGTTGGTATTAGAATGTATGGTAGCGGCGAGAGCCTCCACCACACATGCGAACAGGAGAGGCGACAGGGGACAACCCTGTCTGGTGCCGTTTGATATGGGGAAGGGGCTCGAATTAATTCCATTAACCCTGACTGTGGCAGAAGGGGAGGCATATAGAGCCATTATTTTGGATATGAATGAGTCACCCATGTTAAATTTATGAAGGACTTGTTGGAGGAAGTGCCAGCAGACGCGGTCAAACGCTTTTTCCGCGTCCGCCGACACGACCACAAGGGGGGGTTTGTGATGATTGGGCATAATTTATAGTTTGTACCGCTCTTACTGTATTGTCTTTAGCTTCTCTAGAGGGAATGAATCCAACTTGGTCATTATTGATAATGTGCGGTAAGGTTTTGTTAAGTCTATTGGCCAATATTTTTGCGTATATTTTTAAATCAATGTTGAGTAACGATATCGGGCGGAAATTTGGTGCTTTATCTGGGGCCTTGCCTGGTTTTGGCAAAACCACAATACGTGCTTCTAGGGACGATTTTGAGAAAGGATTATCTTTGTTTATTATGTTGAACATTGATACCATATGAGGGGATAGGATATCCCTAAATTTTTTATAGTATAGGTCCGAGAACCCATCTGGGCCTGGTGCTTTGCGGGACGGGAGGTTTTTAATTACATCTAATAATTCCTCTTGTGTGATTGGTTCGTCTAAAGCTTGTTTTTGGTCTTGTGAGACTAACAGGAGGTCAATATTGTCTAGATATTCTTGGATTAGTTTGAGTTTGTGACCCAGGTTCGCTTGCCCATTCTGTTTAGAGGAGTCATCTAGATTATACAATTGTGCATAGTAGGTCCTAAATACCTCTGCAATTTTTTCCGACGTGTTACATTCTTTCCCCTTCTCATTTTTCAATGTTAAAATATATCCCTTATGTGTTCTTCTTCTTAATTTTCTAGCTAACAAAGGGCCACTCTTGTTCCCCCCTTCAAAATATTTTTGTTTCAGTTTAAAGGCATTCTTTTTGCAAGCTTTATCTAATAAGTGATTGATTTGGTTCTTACAGTCTGCTACTTTTTGAGCTAGCGGGGTCAATAGAATGGCCTTTTATCCCAGTAAAACACCAGTACTTAGGTACAGGACAATTTGTTGCAAGTAAGTTTAGTGTTTTATTGGTGATTCACCCCTAAAGAAGACTTCATTGTTTTTCAAGAAGCCAGTGAGTTAATATAACTTACCACATTTTCTTTGCCACAACCTAGAACCCCCTATTTGATGCGTTAGCTTCCTGATTTTTTCCCCCTACAAAATATAATATACATTTTAGGTTCTAATTAAAAGATCAACTCTAACAGAGTGTTAAATGATAATACTGGTAAATAATAATTGGAGATAAAAAATAATTTAAATAATACTTTTATTTTTTCCCCTATGTGTTCCCAGAAAATTTGATTGCGTTTGCACGTGTGTTGTTTTTTCTCCCATTGACTTATATGGGGATTAAGTGAACATGCACGCAATATTCAAAGTTAGGCTTTTTGTGCTCGTCGGGTTAGTTTCAACTCATAATACGAGCTTAACCCGACGCACGCAAAAAACTTCTAGAGCAATTAACGCTCGAGCGGGAGTGTTAATTAGTGCTCCACTTTTTATCTGGCGCTTTTTATGCATTGTCTTTTTATTATGCATTTGTCGACTATGTAATTTTACTGTATTTAAAGGGACAGTCAAGTCAAAATAAATCTGGGGAACAAAATCCTACTTAGCATGTGCACAAGCTCATAGGGTAGATGTATACTAGTCTGTGATTGAAAAATGCCTGTCACATGAAGCAGGGGGCCGGAAATTGTCTGAAAAAAATCTACTGCTGATTTGTAATTAAATCATTGTCTTTTTATTATGCATGTGTTAATTATGCAATTCTACTGCATTGAGTGGTCCAAGGACTCTGAACACTTGTTCAATTCGGGCAAGCCAAAGCCTGCAACTTTTTTGCTCAGACTATTAATTCAGAGCTTGTTTTGTGAAGAATAATAGATTATAAAGTTACTTTTAGTTAGCTAAACTATGATTCCTTTGGTATCAAGCGATAACGTGCAGGACGTGAGTGCCTAACGAGAAACCTTAGCTGCAATATTACACTATTGTGATTCTTCTCTTTTTTCTTTCCTGGTGTATTTTCTGTTGATATACAACATTGACGAAGATGTTTGTGGCTGTTCCTTAAGAACATATATATTTCTTTCATGTAATTAGCAAGAGTCCATGAGCTAGTGACGTATGGGATATACATTCCTACCAGGAGGGGCAAAGTTTCCCAAACCTCAAAATGCCTATAAATACACCCCTCACCACACCCACAATTCAATTCAGTTTTTACAAACTTTGCCTCCGATGGAGGTGGTGAAGTAAGTTTGTGCTAGATTCTACGTTGATATGCGCTCCGCAGCAAGTTGGAGCCCGGTTTTCCTCTCAGCGTGCAGTGAATGTCAGAGGGATGTGAGGAGAGTATTGCCTATTTGAATGCAGTGATCTCCTTCTAAGGGGTCTATTTCATAGGTTCTCTGTTATCGGTCGTAGAGATTCATCTCTTACCTCCCTTTTCAGATCGACGATATACTCTTATATATACCATTACCTCTGCTGATTCTCGTTTCAGTACTGGTTTGGCTATCTGCTATATGTAGATGAGTGTCCTGGGGTAAGTAAGTCTTATTTTCTGTGACACTCCTAGCTATGGTTGGGCACTTTGTTTATAAAGTTCTAAATATATGTATTCAAACATTTATTTGCCTTGACTCAGAATGTTCAACTTTCCTTATTTTCAGACAGTCAGTTTCATATTTGGGATAATGCATCTTAATTTAACATTTTTCTTACCTTAAAATTTGACTTTTTCCCTGTGGGCTGTTAGGCTCGCGGGGGCTGAAAATGCTTCATTTTATTGCGTCATTCTTGGCGCGGACTTTTTTGGCGCAAAAATTCTATTTCCGTTTCCGGCGTCATACGTGTCGCCGGAAGTTGCGTAATTTTTTGACGTTATTTTGCGCCAAAAATGTCGGCGTTACGGATGTGGCGTCATTTTTGGCGCCAAAAAGCATTTAGGCGCCAAATAATGTGGGCGTCTTATTTGGCGCGAAAAAATATGGGCGTCACTTTTGTCTCCACATTATTTAAGTCTCATTTTTTATTGCTTCTGGTTGCTAGAAGCTTGTTCTTTGGCATTTTTTCCCATTCCTGAAACTGTCATTTAAGGAATTTGATCAATTTTGCTTTATATATATGTTGTTTTTTCTCTTACATATTGCAAGATGTCTCACGTTGCATCTGAGTCAGAAGATACTACAGGAAAATCGCTGTCAAGTGCTGAATCTACCAAAGCTAAGTGTATCTGCTGTAAACTTTTGGTAGCTATTCCTCCAGCTGTTGTTTGTATTGATTGTCATGACAAACTTGTTAAAGCAGATAATATTTCCTTTAGTAAAGTACCATTGCCTGTTGAAGTTCCTTCAACATCTAAGGTGCAGAATGTTCCTGATAATATAAAAGATTTTGTTTCTGAATCCATAAAGAAGGCTATGTCTGTTATTTCTCCTTCTAGTAAACGTAAAAAATCTTTTAAAACTTCTCTCCCTACAGATGAATTTTTAAATGAACATCATCATTCTGATTCTGATGATTCCTCTGGTTCAGAGGATTCTGTCTCAGAGGTTGATGCTGATAAATCTTCATATTTATTTAAAATGGAATTTATTCGTTCTTTACTTAAAGAAGTACTAATTGCTTTAGAAATAGAGGATTCTGGTCCTCTTGATACTAATTCTAAACGTTTAGATAAGGTATTTAAAGCTCCTGTGGTTATTCCAGAAGTTTTTCCTGTTCCTAATGCTATTTCTGCAGTAATTTCCAAAGAATGGGATAATTTGGGTAATTCATTTACTCCTTCTAAACGTTTTAAGCAATTATATCCTGTGCCGTCTGACAGATTAGAATTTTAGGACAAGATCCCTAAAGTTGATGGGGCTATTTCTACCCTTGCTAAACGTACTACTATTCCTACGTCAGATGGTACTTCGTTTAAGGATCCTCTAGATAGGAAAATTGAGTCCTTTCTAAGAAAAGCTTATCTGTGTTCAGGTAATCTTCTTAGACCTGCTATATCTTTGGCTGATGTTGCTGCAGCTTCAACTTTTTGGTTGGAAACTTTAGCGCAACAAGTAACACATCGTGATTCTCATGATATTATTATTCTTCTTCAGCATGCTAATAATTTTATCTGTGATGCCATTTTTTTATATTATCAGAGTTGATGTCAGGTTTATGTCTCTAGCTATTTTAGCTAGAAGAGCTTTATGGCTTAAAACTTGGAATGCTGATATGGCTTCTAAATCAACTTTACTTTCCATTTCTTTCCAGGGTAACAAATTATTATTTCAACTGTTACTGGTGGGAAAGGAACTTTTTTACCACAGGATAAAAAATCTAAAGGTAAAAACAGGGCTAATAATCGTTTTCGTTCCTTTCGTTTCAACAAAGAACAAAAGCCTGATCCTTCATCCTCAGGAGCAGTTTCAGTTTGGAGACCATCTCCAGTCTGGAATAAATCCAAGCCAGCTAGAAAGGCAAAGCCTGCTTCTAAGTCCACATGAAGGTGCGGCCCTCATTCCAGCTCAGCTGGTAGGGGGCAGGTTACGTTTTTTCAAGGAAATTTGGATCAATTCTGTTCACAATCTTTGGATTCAGAGCATTGTTTCAGAAGGGTACAGAATTGGTTTCAAGTTGAGACCTCCTGCAAAGAGATTTTTTCTTTCCCGTGTCCCAGTAAATCCAGTAAAAGCTCAAGCATTTCTGAAATGTGTTTCAGATCTAGAGTTGACTGGAGTAATTATGCCAGTTCCAGTTCCGGAACAGGGGATGGGGTTTTATTCAAATCTCTTCATTGTACCAAAGAAGGAGAATTCTTTCAGACCAGTTCTGGATCTAAAAATATTGAATCGTTATGTAAGGATACCAACGTTCAAGATGGTAACTGTAAGGACTATCTTACCTTTTGTTCAGCAAGGGAATTATATGTCCACAATAGATTTACAGGATGCATATCTGCATATTCCGATTCATCCAGATCATTATCAGTTCCTGAGATTTTCGTTTCTGGACAAGCATTACCAGTTTGTGGCTCTGCCGTTTGGCCTAGCTACAGCTCCAAGAATTTTTACAAAGGTTCTCGGTGCCCTGCTGTCTGTAATCAGAGAACAGGGTATTGTGGTATTTCCTTATTTGGACGATATCTTGGTACTTGCTCAGTCTTTACATTTAGCAGAATCTCATACGAATCGACTTGTGTTGTTTCTTCAAGATCATGGTTGGAGGATCAATTTACCAAAAAGTTCTTTGATTCCTCAGACAAGGGTAACCTTTCTGGGTTTCCAGATGGATTCAGTGTCCATGACTCTGTCTTTAACAGACAAGAGACGTCTAAAGTTGATTACAGCTTGTCGAAACCTTCAGTCACAATCATTCCCTTCGGTAGCCTTATGCATGGAAATTCTAGGTCTTATGACTGCTGCATCGGACGCGATCCCCTTTGCTCGTTTTCACATGCGACCTCTTCAGCTCTGTATGCTGAAGCAATGGTGCAAGGATTACACAAAGATATCTCAATTAATATCTTTAAAACCGATTGTTCGACACTCTCTAACATGGTGGACAGATCACCATCGTTTAATTCAGGGGGCTTCTTTTGTGCTTCCGACCTGGACTGTAATTTCAACAGATGCAAGTCTCACAGGTTGGGGAGCTGTGTGGGGATCTCTGACGGCACAAGGAGTTTGGGAATCTCAGGAGGTGAGATTACCGATCAATATTTTGGAACTCCGTGCAATTTTCAGAGCTCTTCAGTTTTGGCCTCTTCTGAAGAGAGAATCGTTCATTTGTTTTCAGACAGACAATGTCACAACTGTGGCATACATCAATCATCAAGGAGGGACTCACAGTCCTCTGGCTATGAAAGAAGTATCTCGAATTTTGGTTTGGGCGGAATCCAGCTCCTGTCTAATCTCTGCGGTTCATATCCCAGGTGTAGACAATTGGGAAGCGGATTATCTCAGTCGCCAAATGTTGCATCCGGGCGAATGGTCTCTTCACCCAGAGGTATTTCTTCAGATTGTTCAAATGTGGGAACTTCCAGAAATAGATCTGATGGCGTCCCATCTAAACAAGAAACTTCCCAGGTATCTGTCCAGATCCCGGGATCCTCAGGCGGAGGCAGTGGATGCATTATCACTTCCTTGGAAGTATCATCCTGCCTATATCTTTCCGCCTCTAGTTCTTCTTCCAAGAGTAATCTCCAAGATTCGGAAGGAATGCTCGTTTGTTCTGCTGGTAGCTCCGGCATGGCCTCACAGGTTTTGGTATGCGGATCTTGTCCGGATGGCCTCTTGCCAACCGTGGACTCTTCCGTTAAGACCAGACCTTCTGTCACAAGGTCCTTTTTTCCATCAGGATCTGAAATCCTTAAATTTAAAGGTATGGAGATTGAACGCTTGATTCTTGGTCAAAGAGGTTTCTCTGACTCTGTGATTAATACTATGTTACAGGCTCGTAAATCTGTATCTCGAGAGATATATTATAGAGTCTGGAAGACTTATATTTCTTGGTGTCTTTCTCATCATTTTTCCTGGCATTCTTTTAGAATACCGAGAATTTTACAGTTCCTTCAGGATGGTTTAGATAAGGGTTTGTCCGCAAGTTCTTTGAAAGGACAAATCTCTGCTCTTTCTGTTCTTTTTCACAGAAAGATTGCTATTCTTCCTGATATTCATTGTTTTGTACAAGCTTTGGTTCGTATAAAACCTGTCATTAAGTCAATTTCTCCTCCTTGGAGTTTGAATTTGGTTCTGGGAGCTCTTCAAGCTCCTCCGTTTGAACCTATGCATTCATTGGACATTAAATTACTTTCTTGGAAAGTTTTGTTCCTTTTGGCCATCTCTTCTGCCAGAAGAGTTTCTGAATTATCTGCTCTTTCTTGTGAGTCTCCTTTTCTGATTTTTCATCAGGATAAGGCGGTGTTGCGAACTTCTTTTGAATTTTTACCTAAAGTTGTGAATTCCAACAACATTAGTAGAGAAATTGTGGTTCCTTCATTATGTCCTAATCCTAAGAATTCTAAGGAGAAATCGTTGCATTCTTTGGATGTTGTTAGAGCTTTGAAATATTATGTTGAAGCTACGAAATCTTTTCGTAAGACTTCTAGTCTATTTGTTATCTTTTCCGGTTCTAGAAAAGGCCAGAAAGCTTCTGCCATTTCTTTGGCATCTTGGTTGAAATCTTTAATTCATCTTGCCTATGTTGAGTCGGGTAAAACTCCGCCTCAGAGAATTACAGCTCATTCTACTAGGTCAGTTTCTACTTCCTGGGCGTTTAGGAATGAAGCTTCGGTTGACCAGATCTGCAAAGCAGCAACTTGGTCCTCTTTGCATACTTTTACTAAATTCTACCATTTTGATGTATTTTCTTCTTCTGAAGCAGTTTTTGGTAGAAAAGTACTTCAGGCAGCGGTTTCAGTTTGAATCTTCTGCTTATGTTTTTCGTTAAACTTTATTTTGGGTGTGGATTATTTTCAGCAGGAATTGGCTGTCTTTATTTTATCCCTCCCTCTCTAGTGACTCTTGTGTGGAAAGATCCACATCTTGGGTAGTCATTATCCCATACGTCACTAGCTCATGGACTCTTGCTAATTACATGAAAGAAAACATAATTTATGTAAGAACTTACCTGATAAATTCATTTCTTTCATATTAGCAAGAGTCCATGAGGCCCGCCCTTTTTTTGTGGTGGTTATGATTTTGTATAAAGCACAATTATTCCAATTCCTTATTTTATATGCTTTCGCACTTTTTTATCACCCCACTTCTTGGCTATTCGTTAAACTGAATTGTGGGTGTGGTGAGGGGTGTATTTATAGGCATTTTGAGGTTTGGGAAACTTTGCCCCTCCTGGTAGGAATGTATATCCCATACGTCACTAGCTCATGGACTCTTGCTAATATGAAAGAAATGAATTTATCAGGTAAGTTCTTACATAAATTATGTTATTTGTACAAGTCATTTTCATGGCCTTAATATTTGCTATTTTATGTTTTTGGTGTTACTAAAATCTGATTAATTTAAAATATTATTATTTTCCCTACTTTTATGGTGTAACTTGACTAATAACTGTTACAATTATTTTCTTAGGCAGTGGCTGTGGCCGCTAGAGATCTGAAACGTGCCAATGAATTTGCTCAAAGTCACAAGATAATGAAAGCATATGGGTCATATGAAGAGCTTGCTAAGGATGCGAATATTGGTGAGAAAGCCCTGCTTTGTGAAATAAAGAAATTAAAATTAAGTACATATATTACAATGAACAATTAAAGGGATACAATTGACTTATCATATATTATGGGATATTGCGACCATGTTCCATAGGTTTAAGTACTGTACCCAAGCTCAGGTACGTATTATAGTGTCCTAGAACTGTATACAAGACCAGGGAGAAACCATGATTCAGCCCGCAAAAGCAGAATGTTGTATTGTTTGGACCAGCCAATTTTGAGACACCTTGTTAGCCGGTGAATGGTAAAACAGAATATGACTATACTATATAAGTTTTATTTTATAAGCATAGATTATTTTATGCAGACATTTATTCCAGCATTTAAAAAAATAAAAAGTTTTGTTTTTGCATGAAAATTTTAATCAAAATACACTTTTTTCACATTTAAATTGAAATTAGTGGAAAATCCATGTCTATGCAAAACTGATATTACACTATAAATGTTGTAAAAAGTGTTTTTAAACATAGAAAGATTTAGGAGTTATGAAGATAATAATTAATCTTAAGGGGCCTATTTATCAAAGGTTTTGAGGACCTGATCCGACAGTGCAGATCAGGTCCGCAAGACCTCGCTGAATGTGGAGAGCAATACGCTCTTTGTATTCAGCATTGAACCAGCAGCTCACAAGAGCTGCTGGTGCAACGCCGCCCCCTGCAGACTCGCTGCCAATCGGCCGCCAGCAGGGGGTGTCAATCAACCCGATCGTACTCGATCGGGTTGAATTCCGGCGATTCCTGTCCGCCTCATCAGAGCAGGCAGACAGGGTTATGGAACAGCAGTCTTTAGACCGCTGCTTCATAACTTGTGTTTCTGGCGAGTCTGAAGACTCGCCAGAAACACGGGCCCACAAGCTCCGTTCGGAGCTTGATAAATGGGCCCCCATGAGAGTTACTGTGTCATAAGAGGTAAATAAGTTTAAATATTAAAAGATGACCCCGATTTCTTCAAACCTAATATTGTATGTGTTGGAATTACAGTGTTTCATTCATTTTATATAAAAAATATCTTTCATTAATGCATCCGTCCTGAGAACAAATAGTCTTGTCTTGCAGATATTGTCTATGTTGGGGTCCTCCACACCGTTCACCGAGATGTGGTTCTGATGTTCTTGAAAAACAAGAAGAATGTTTTATGTGAGAAACCGATGGCAATGAACTCTAAAGAGGTTGAAGAACTCATCTCCGCCGCTAAAAAATATGATGTGTTTATCATGGAGGTGTGTTTCTGCTTTAAATATTTATATAACATTCTTAATTTCAGACGGTTGATCCGATAAATACATTTTATTATAAAAATAGTAACTCCTACTCTTTATAGTGTTTACAATAAGCTTGAAATAATAAAAACAAATTTATTTGTGACCATGTGGCTTAATTTTTAGTTCAGCGGTTTAAACCGCTGCTTCAACAATATCAGTTGCAGGTTCAAATGAGCGAGCCTGCAACCAATTGGGACATTCATCTCATGATAACTCTTGCTCTTAAAGGGACAGTCAAGTACAATTTTTTTTTCATGATTTAAATAAAGCATGCAATTTTAAACAACTTCCCAATTTACTTTTATCACCAATTTTGCTTTGTTCTCTTTTAGTTGAAAGCTAAACCTAGGAGGTTCATATGCTAATTTCTTAGACCTTGAAGACTGCC
The DNA here is from genome assembly GCF_027579735.1 of Bombina bombina. Taxonomy (NCBI): domain Eukaryota; kingdom Metazoa; phylum Chordata; class Amphibia; order Anura; family Bombinatoridae; genus Bombina; species Bombina bombina. Next base: position 185,403,440 of record NC_069506.1, on the reverse strand, counting down.
TCTAATCTGAATACATTTTGACCACTAGAGGGCATTAGTTCACATGTTTCATATAGATAACATTGAGCTCATGCACGTAAAGTGACCTAGGAGTGAGCACTGATTGGCTAAACTGCATGTCTGTCAAAAGAACTGAAATAAGGGGGCAGTCAGCAGAAGCTGATACAAGATAATTACAGAGGTAAAAAGTGTATTATTATAACTGTGTTGGTTATGCAAAACTGGGGAATGGGTAATAAAGGGATTATCTTTCTTTTTAAACAACAAAAATTCTGGTGTTGACTGTCCCTTTAAAGGGATGTAAAACTCAAACATTTTTCCTTCATGATTCAGATGGAACATACAATTTTAAACAACTTACCATTTTAATTATATAATTAAAATGTATTTGTTCCCTTGTTATCCTTTGTTGAAAAGCAGGTTATGTAAGCTCAGGAGTGTGCATGTGTCTGCAGCACTATAAGGCAGCAGTTTTTCCGCAATGCTATGTATTAGCAAGAGCACATTTTCCTGTCATGTAGTGCTTCAGGCATGTGAACGCTACCTATCTAGATATCTCTTCAACAAAGAATAACACAAGAACAAAGCAAATTTGATATTAGAAGTAAATTGGAAACATTTTTTTAAATTGTATCCTCTATCTGATCAGAAAATATTAAAAAGATTCAATCTAAGAAATAAATCCTTAGATTGAATGTACTCATAGATATGAGTCAGGACATATGCTTTTCAGAATAAAGATTAGCTCATATCTAATATAAATATGGTACCTACTGGAGTATAAAATACTGTTACCATAATAAATGTATAAACGATAAGTATAATTGTGAAAAAATACTTGCTGTGTAATTAAACTATTTATTAATATTTTAAACATTTGGCGATTTGCACTTGATGTTCAGAAGTATATCAATATAATTAAGGTAATGAAATTATGTTCACCCAGCCATTTATTTTTCTTTACACTGTAGGGCATTTGGAGTCGTTTTTTTCCTGTTTATGGGCAAATCCGCACACTGTTATCTCAGAAGGCTATTGGGGATGTGAAGGTTGTAAGAGCAGAATTTGGTTCTAACCAATACCATGTACCACGTGCAGTGCAGAAGGAGCTTGGGGGCGGAGCCCTATTGGACATTGGCTGTTATTGTATCCAGTTTGCTTTAATGGTTTTTAATGGAGAGAGACCAGAGTCAGTGACAGCCAAAGGTTTTCTCTATGAGACTGGTAAGCTCTCTAGTAGCGGAGTCAACATGCATTGTGATAAAAAAAAAATATTAGATAATAAATAGAAAGTGTTTTTTCAGGTGTGGATGAAACGGTGACAATTATCCTTCAGTATCCTGGGAAACGACAGGCTATTCTCACCTGTACCATTATGGTAGCAATGCCCAACCAAGCTGCAATTTGTGGCTCCAAAGGAATGATTCAGGTATACAAATTACATGAGTGTTAGATGCATTATAAGGAACGCTTTTCAAACCATAGTTAAAGGGACATGAAACACAAAATTTGTCTTTCATGATTCAGACAGAACATACAATTTTAAACAACTTTACAATTTACTTCTATTTTCTAATTTGCTTTATTCCTTTGAAATGATTTGTTGAAAAGCATATCTAGATAGGCTCAGGAGCTTGGAGCTAGCTGCTGATAGGTGGATGAACTTGTATGCCCATTTTAATTGGCTTACAAATGTGTTCAGCTTTCTCCCAGGAGTGCATTGCTGCTTCTTCAATAAAAGATACCAAGCAAATAAAGCAAAATTGATTAGAGAAGTAAATTGGAAAGTTGTTTAAAAATGTATAATCTATCTGAATCATGAAAGAAAATGTTTGGGTTTAATGTCCCTTTAAGCTATAACTATGATATAGATATAAGAGATAAACACATTAAAAAGAGCATTTATTCAAGGATGTTACCATATTTTATTTCTGTGCTGTGTATGTTGATAAATCACAAATGCCTAGATTACAAGTTTTGTGCTATAGAGGGTGGGAAACGAACGCAACAAAAGATGCGTTATTTCACCCTCCATAATGCTGCCATTACAAGTTTCTAAAAAGCCGCCATGTGCATGCGATATGGAGGCGATGAGCTCCATACCGCACAAAAGCCAAGGGCTGAGAATAAGTGCTCGTGCACACTTTCCCCATAGACACTTTCCCCATTAAAATGTATTAACCCCTATTCCACCGCTCCCCGACATCGTCGCCACTTTAATAAAGTTATTATTAACCCCTAAACCACCACCCTCCCGCATCGCAAACACTATTTAAATATCATTAACCCCTAATCTTCCGTCCGCCCACACTGCCGCTATAATAAACCTATTAATCCCTAAACTGCAAGCACCCCACAACGAGATATATTAAAATAAACTATTAACTCCTAAACCGAAAGCCCCCACAACAAAATATACTATAATAAACCAATTAACCCCTAAACCGCAAGCCCCCCACAACGAAATATACTAAAATAAACTATTAACCCCTAAACCTAATCACCCCCAAACTTTATATTAAAATTACAATTTCCCTATCTTAAATTAAATTAAAACTTACCTTAATAAATTAATAAATTAATTTTAAACTAACAATTAAACTATTATAATTATTAAACTAAAACTAAACTAACTACCAATTAAATTAAACTAAACTACAAATTAAAAAACACTACTATAAAAATTACAAAAAGTATCTAATTACAAAAACAAACACTAAATTACGAAAAATAAGAAACAAATTATCAAAAATAAAAAAGAATTACACCTAATCTAATAGCCCTATAAAAATAAAAAAGCTCCCCCAAAATAAAAAAAAACCCTAGCCTACAATAAACTAATGATAGCCCTTAAAAGGGCCTTTTGTAGGGCATTGCCCTAAAGAAATCAGCTTTTTTACCTGTAAAAAATACAAAGACCCCACAACAGTAAAACCCATCACCCAACCAAACCCCCAAAATAAAAAACCTAACTCTCTAACAAAAACCTAAGCTACCCATTGCCCTGAAAAGGTCATTTGTATGGGCATTGCCCTTAAAAGGGCATTTAGCTATTTTGCATTGCCCTTAAAAGGGCATTAAGCTCTTTTAAAAAAGCTCAAACCCTAATCTAAAAAAAAAACACCCAAAAAAGTTAAAAAAAAAAACTAACACTAACCCCCGACGATCCACTTACAGTTTCTGAAGTCCGGACATCCAGGCGGCGAGAAGTCTTCATCCAGGCAGCGTCTTCTATCTTCATCCAGGCGGCATCTTCTATCTTCATCCAGGTGGCGTCTTTTATCTTCATCCCGGCGGCGCGGAGCGGGTCCATCCTTCAAGACAACCGGCGTGGAGCGTCCTCTTCATATGGTTGCCGCCGTACACTGGATCTTCAATTCAAGCGAGCCTTTTCAAAATGGCGTCCCTTGCATTTCTATTGGCTGATTTGATTTTTTAAATTCAAATCAGTCAATAGGATGAGAGCTACTGAAATCCTATTGGCTGTTCAAATCAGCCAATTGGATGAAAGCTACTGAAATTATATTGGCTATTCAAATCAGCCAATATAATTTCAGTAGCTCTTATCCTATTGACTGATTTGAACAGCCAATAGGATTTCAGTAGCTCTCATCCTATTGGCTGATTTTAATTTAAAAAATCAAATCAGCCAATAGGAATGCAAGGGACACCATTTTGAAAAGGCACCCTTGCATTAGGATTCAGTGTACGGTGGCGACCATATGAAGAAGACGCTCGGCAACAGATGTCTTGAAGGATGGACCCGCTCCGCGCCGCCGGGATGAAGATAGAAGACACAGCCGGGATGAAGATAGAAGACGCCGCTGGGATGAAGATAGAAGATGCCGCCTGGATGAAGATAGAAGATGCCGCCTGGATGGATGAAGACCTCGCCACCTAGATGAAGACTTCTCGCGGCCTGGATGTCTGGACATCCAGGCGGTGAGAAGTCTTCATCCAGGCGGCGTCTTCCTTCTTCATCCAGGCGGCATCTTCTATCTTCATCCAGGTGGCGTCTTTTATCTTCATCCCGGCGGCGCGGAGCGGGTCCATCCTTCAAGACAACGGTCGCCGCCGTACACTGGATCTTCAATTCAAGCGAGCCTTTTCAAAATGGCGTCCCTTGCATTTCTATTGGCTGATTTGATTTTTTAAATTCAAATCAGCCAATAGGATGAGAGCTACTGAAATTATATTGGCTATTCAAATCAGCCAATATAATTTCAGTAGCTCTTATCCTATTTCCTGATTTGAACAGCCAATTGGATTTCAGTAGCTCTCATCCTATTGGCTGATTTTAATTTAAAAAATCAAATCAGCCAATAGGAATGCAAGGGACACCATTTTGAAAAGGCACCCTTGCATTAGGATTCAGTGTACGGTGGCGACCATATGAAGAGGACGCTCGACAACAGATGTCTTGAAGGATGGACCCGCTCCGCACCGCCGGGATGAAGATAGAAGACGCAGCCGGGATGAAGATAGAAGACGCAGCTGGGATGAAGATAGAAGATGCCGCTGGGATGAAGATAGAAGATGCCGCCTGGATGAAGATAGAAGACGCCGTCTGGATGGATGGATGAAGACCTCGCCACCTAGATGAAGACTTCTCGCCGCCTGGATGTCTGGACTTCAGAAGCTGTAAGTGGATCATCGGTGCTTAGTACTAGGTTTTTTTGAAACTTTTTTTGGGTGTTTTTTTTTTTAAGATTAGGGTTTGGGCTTTTTTAAGGGCAATGCAAAAGAGCTAGATGCCCTTTTCTTGGAAGTAGGTAGCTTAGAAATTTGTTATAGTTAGGTTTTTTATTTTGGGGGGATTGGATGGGTGGTGGGTTTTACTGTTGGGGGGTCTTTGTATTTTTTACAGGTAAAAGAGCTGATTTCTTTAGGGCAATGCTCTACAAAAGGCCCTTTTAAGGGCTATTAGTAGTTTATTGTAGGATAGGGTTTTTTTTATTTTGGGGGGCTTTTTTATTTTTATAGGGCTATTAGATTAGGTGTAATTGTTTTTATATTGGATAATTTCGTTTGTTATTTTTTGTAATTTAGTGTTTGTTATTTTTTGTAATTTAGTATTTTTTTATTTTTTGTAATTTTGTAGGTTTTTTTAATGTGTAATTTAGTTTATTTAATTGGTGGTTATTTAAATGTAATAGTTATGTTAGGTTAATTGTTAGTTTAAACTTAGTTTTTTTAATTTCACAGGTAAGTTTTTATTTATTTTAAGATAGGGGTATTGTAATTTTAATTTAGAGTTAAGGGGTTGTTAGGTTTAGGGGTTAATAGTTAATTTTATTTTTTTGTGATGTGGGGGGCTGATGGTTTAGGGGTTAATAGGTTTATTTAGCGGCGGTGATGTGGGAGGCCAGAGGTTTAGTGGTTAATAACTTTATTTAGTGGCGGCGATGTCGGGAGCGGCAGAATAGGGGTTAATATCTTTATTATAGTGTCAGCGATGTTGGGGTGCTGGGGAATAGGGGTTAATAACTTTATTATAGTGGTGGCGATTTTGGGGAGCGGTGGAATAGGGTTTAATAACTTTTATTAGTGGCGGCGATGTCAAGAGCGGCAGATTAGGGTTTAATAAATGTAATTTAGTGTTTGCAATGCTGGAGGGCGGCAGAATAGGGGTTAATAGATAGTTTATGGGTGTTAGTGTACTTTGTAACATTTTAGTTATGAGTTTTGTGTAACAGTTTTATTGCGCAAAACTCATAACTACTGGTCTCAGATGGCGGAATGGATCGTGTCGGTATAGGCTGGAACACAAGGATTTTAGCCTCACCGCACAACCTGTAATACCAGCGCTATGGAAATCCCACGCAAAAACGTCATTTTTTTGAGTGCGGGATTGAAGTTGCGTTACTGGCTAAAAATCTTGCGGTATCGACAAGACTCGTAATGGCTGCATTACGTTTTTTACGCTGAAAAGGCCATTTTTTCAGTGTTAAAACCGTAACGCAAAACTCGTAATCTAGGTGAGAGCATTTAACATATTTCTCTACATCAATGTTTAATTTGATGCAATAATGTTGAGGCACTTGTAATGCAGGGTGACAGTATGACAGTAACAAAAGCATTCTTCATTTTGTGCTGAAACTTTATAAGATGCTTTTGGCATTACTGAAAATATTATCACAGGTCACCAAAAAAGAAAAATGTTTCTAGCCAGGAGAGAAGAATCATAAATATCTTATAATTTCTCACTCACTTGCTAAAATGTTCAGTCTCATATTAGTCCTGTTTAGACTATGTCATTATTGTCATTTGATTGGTAATGTCATTAAAGTGATTAGTCACGGTAAGCCTTAACTAATCAAATGCCATATATTTAATCTTTACCATTAAAAAAAGTATGTGTACCTTTTTTGTGTGAAAGGATTAAATTAGTGCATATATCAATGCTTCTATTGCAATGTTATGCCGGCCCACTTGAATTAACTCTTTTGTTTTTTTTAATGACAATTCCAGTGAACATCCAATCAACGTGTGTGTCATATGACAATTTTGAAGTTCAGCCACTTTAAAGCCCTTAGAAAGCCTATGTAGAGAGTGGGTGTGACTGTTTTATACATCACAGCCCAACCAAAAGAGGAGCTGAAGGGGGGGGGGGGGGGCAGAGGAACAGACAATACCAATTAGGATTATAAATATTTTATTATATAATATATATATATATATATATATATATATATATATATATATATATATATATACACACACACACTTTTTTTTTTAAGTGTGGTTATACTTGCAAAATAATATATTTTTAATTGCAACATTCTTATAGTCTGAAATGTACCATCACTTTAATCAAAATGGAATTGATGAAGCATAATGGGCCAAAGTGCAAATGCTTTTATGCTATTTTGTTTTATAGGTAACTAATTTATTTTGGTCATGTCCAACAATCAAAGCAGACACACTGTGTAACAATTAATTCTACTCTACATCACTAAGAAGCTATATATTTCAAGAATTATTTTTAAAGCCTATTATGACACACGAGTGACTCTTCTTAAAAACATTCATTTATATATATATATATATATATATATATATATATATATATATATATATATATATATATATATATATATATATATATATGTGTGTGTGATTGGCTCACGGCTGTCGGAATTTTTGAGTGAAAATATCATGTGGCATGTGGGCGATTCTTTTCCAAAGCCATTCCAATCCAATGAGTAATTTAATCAATATTCTTAACTTTATTATAAACCAAAAAACTATTGTCTTAATGAGGATGTTCAAAAACATTAATGTGTAAAAAAAACTAGGCCAAAATTAGTTTGCAGAAGGTTGAGGTTCTACAATTTAAAGATTCCAAAAATCATATAAAATACTTCTAGAAAGTGTTTTCTGCTAGATTAGGAACCTGTCCATCTGTGTTAAAGTTGAGGAACCAGCATCCACTGCTGCTTTCACTAAAACTTGTCAATCATCTCAGTCAATCAGTCTGAATGGCTTCCCCCCCCCCCCCTTCCTCTGAGGGGGCGAGAGGTTAGGAAGCAGCAGTCTTACATCTGCAGCTTGATAAATGACACTCAATTTATTTTATTTACTACAGTCAAGTTTAAAATAGGGTTAAAGGGATACTAAAGTCAAAATTAAACTTTCATTATCCAGATACAGCATGCAATTTTAAACAACTTTCCAATTTACTTCCATTCACAAAATGTGCACAGTCTTTTTATATTTAAACTTTTTGAGTCACCAGCTCCTACTGAGCATGTGCAAGAATTCACAGCGTAAAGGTATTTGCATTTGTGATTGGCTGATGGCTGTCACATGGTACGTGAACGTGAATACATTTGTGATTGGCTGATGGTTGTAACATGGTACAGGGGGAGTGGAAATAGACATAACTTTTAAAATTGTCAGAAAAGAATCTACTACTTATTTGAAGTTCAGACTAAGTGCTATTGCATTGTCTTGTTATCTTGCATTTGTTGATTATGCCAATCTACTGTGTTGACTGGTCCTTTAAGGGTGAAACTGTATGTACTTGCATTACATTTCTAATTTCCAATGCTATATTTTACTATTTTTTTTTAAGGTTCCTACATGTATGTGGTGCCCAACTTCTGTTATCCTTAACGGGGAAGAAACAAAATTTCCACTTCCTCCTTCCTCAAAACCCATGCATTTTACTAATAGCACAGGACTGAGTTATGAAGCAGAACACGTACGACAATGCTTATTGAAAGGTAAAAGAAATAACCGTGATCTCCTTTCATCTCGCTCTATCAATTTTATGCCCATGATCATCACTAAATTAATATTTTGTGTTTTCAGGATTGAAGGAAAGTCCATTAATGAGCTTGGCAGACAGTCAGCTCTTAGCTAATATTATGGAAGAGGTTCGAAAGCAACTTGGAGTCAGATTCCCACAGGATACATCCTTATGAAGCGGAACATGCAATAGCTAATATATTGTTGCAATGTGATGAAATAGAAATAAGATAATTTGTAATGACCTATAATTTAATTTACTGGGATCATGAATGACTCTCAAAGTGAAAAACTCATGTTTTACATATGTTTTAAATAATATTTCAAGTTTTACAAATACCAAATGACTTGGGTTATTAAGGCATAATGAAAAATAAAAATAAATATTTATACATTTATCTGAGTGTAGGAAATCAGACGTTTTAACAACATACATTCTACTATGAGCTATAATTACATATTCTTTTGAGCACTTTATAAGATGGCTAACAAAAAACATTTCTACTTGAAGTGAAGGTAAAGTTATCCGTTCGTAAAGACAACTTACCATAGATCATCATCCCCTTCATGTAGTTGCTAAGTTTTTTTCCACTGTTTCTGCAATACTTTTAATAAAAAATAAACTTTTAGGGGCGGAGCTAGCCAGCCTAGGAGATGGCCGCGGCTTAAGTGAGCTCCTGAGCCCTATCTGGCTGAGTGGCATTAAAAAGCCTAATCGAGGTGGGATAAAGTTACCCAGCAAAGTGGACTGGGCTAACTATTGCTCAGATAGCTTAATATGAAGCTGATGGACGGATCGTGATCGCAATTGGGGCGATAATATTACGCTACGCCTAGGCCTTGATCCACGCTAGATTTTGCGAACGCCACACTCTGGACTCCAGAAGAACTACCCTGACCTGAAGCGGAGGTAAGCTAAAGGTGAAAGGGGCAGACAACAGGCCGTTTTTCCAATTATACCTAGGAGTCTGGTAAGAATCGCAAAAGCTCCGGGAGCGGAGCGCGCCATCTTTATAACTGCAGAGGCTTAATGGCTGCAAGCAAACACGCAGTTACCAACACCCTACCACACCACTCCACTATCATGAAAACATAACTAAGGGGACAAACATCCCATCATTGCAAGACTTGAGCAAAGATGCTATAAAGGCAAACATCGCATGAAAAAGAGCAGGATAGGCATGAAAGGGGGAAGACATCGTGCAACATACTTTTTGCTAAGCCAGCATGGGAGACAGAAGGAATTAATCTAGAAGTAGGCCTTGGGTGATACACGTTATATCATATAAAAGTCTGGGTGCTTATGCAGTCACACCACATTCAACCAGTCCAGCAAACATAATTCAGCAGTTTTTTTTTTGTTTCTTGACATATGCATTAGAAGAGTGCATAACTTTCATAACCTCCGTGCTCTGGGGAATTCAAAATAAAGGATATACAGACTTTCTAACCACGTAGCACTGGCTTCTAGCTTGTGGGAAACATCATCATGTCTCCTAAAAAAATTGGCAGAAAAGGGACAGTACCTAAGCAAAAAAGCCACCCCACACCCTCTGTAAACGATTTTTTCAAAACAGCAGAAACCAAGTCTGTCACACTCAATCCTTTAGAAGAACAGGACTCTGTAAATGCATACTCCTCTTCTGAGTCTGAATCTGAAACAATGGCAGATGCTGTCACAGTACCCAAAGCCTTATTTGAGTCACTACCCTCGAAAAAAGATTTCTCTACCCTGATTCTGCAGGTAAAGCAATGCATTAAAGATGAAATTAATGACCTTAAAAAGGAACTGTCAGATATTGGTCATAGAGTGGAGGTAGTGGAAGACACACAAGACACCCATGCGACAGCACTGTTAGATCTGCATAAGCTCATATATAAGCAAAATGATGTAATTCATGACTTAGAGGAAAAAATAGATGACGCAGAAAATAGGAGCAGGAGGCACAATATTAGAATCAGAGGGATACCTGAATCTATACCTGCATCTGGCCTGGAGCAGTACCTACAAGATCTCTTTAACTTCCTTATGCAAACAGAGTCACCTCAGATGATAGATATTGACAGGGCGCATAGAGCACTTCGTCCCAAGCCCCCGGACTCACAGCCTCCCAGGGATGTGATAGTACGGATTACCAATTTTCAGGTCAAGGAGGAGATCATGAAATCATCCCGAGAAAAGCAACCTATCACGTACGAAAACGCAAATATTCAGATGTTTGCAGATCTTTCGCAAAGAACTCTAACCAAACGCAAAGAGCTCAAACCTCTTACCTTGCTGCTCAGGAAAATGAACATTCCTTATAGATGGGGTTTCCCCTTCCATCTAATAATCATATGGCAGGGGAGGAGATTGGTCTGCTCTACTCCAGGGGACATCCACAAAATCTGCAAAGAGCTAGACATCCCTACACCAGTGCTGGAAGAATCCCTGGGAACACAGGATCAGCAAAACAAAGAGTCTAGCATGGTCCAGCTGCCTCAGAGGAAAATCTGGCAGCAAGTACAAAAGAAGAGGTCTCGCAGAATGACTATAGGCAGTCAAAATCCGGAGTCTGAAAAGGGATGAGCGCACTGAAGCTGTCTGTATCCTTTTTCTCCTTTGTTGCAACGATTTCTCTGCATTGTTGTTTCCTTTTTTTTTTTTTTTTTCTCTCCTTTCCCCCTAGGTCTGACTCCTGAAGGACTTTCACTGGTTAACAGTTGGACTGTAGTTCAGGGCCACCAACCCTTCAGTATCAATACTTGTTATGACTATCCTGTTCATGCCTTACTGATTGCAATGTTTTGTTCTTAAATTGTAAACTCAATGTGCTCAGCCAGTTGGGAGATAATCTCCCTAGTAGTTTAGATGTTTTTCGTAACTCTTCCACTTTTTGGAAGAAGAATGTGTTTTTTTGTTTTGTCTTATGTTCATGTACTTAATTTTATTGTTGTCAATTTTATTGTATTGTTTAGCCCAGTGTGCCCGGATCTGTTATCAGGAGAACTTGGTAAGTTGCTACCACTACATTACCCATCACTGCACATAGAAAACCATGACGAATAGGGAGGGTCAACAACAACAAGAACTGGTCATTATCACCCAAAACACGAAAGGTTTAAACTGTCCAAATAAACGTAGGATGGCAATAATTGATCTGCAGAGAAGGGGGGGGGCACATCCTCATGCTTCAGGAGACACATTTCAAATCTAAACATATCCCCAAATACTTCTCCTCTAGCTATCCACAGCACTACCACAGCACAAACGCCGCTAAAAAAACAAATGGGGTCAGTATATTAATACACAAAAACATATCATTCACTAAAACTCATGTAGAATGTGATAGAGAAGGGAGATTTTTATGCATCACAGGGCTCCTATTTGGCAAACCAGTTACATTAGCTAATGTGTATGCCCCCAATAAATTTCAGAGCAAATTTATTAACACGATCACCAATTCTATAGTTACGCATGCTAAAGGTTCTCTGATTATTGCAGGGGACCTCAACGTCCCCCTTAACCCCAAGATTGACTGTTCTAACCCAGACACTCGACAAAAAACTTCTAACATGCATAGTATTTGGCAAAATCTCAAATTGTTAGGTGTACACGACACCTGGAGATACTTAAACCCTCAGAAAAGAGATTTTACTTTCTTTTCGAGTCCAAATAAATGTTATTCAAGACTGGACTATGTCCTGGTAGACCATCTGGCCCTGTCATACATTAAAGCTGCGGATATCTCACACACTACTTGGTCCGATCACTCATTAGTTTCTTGCAGGCTGGCGTGGCCCTCGGCTCCCTTGAAATCCTTTCAATGGAGACTAGATGAGTCTTTACTAGTGGGGAAAAATCAGGTAAAAAAGCTGGCCAAACATATAAAATCTTATTTCATTTTGAATAATACACCAGATGTTCAAATCCCGACCATTTGGGAAGCTCATAAAAGCACAATTAGAGGAGAACTAATTAAAACAAAGGCACTTATAACAAAGAAAAGGAGGGAACAACTCACCTTACTAGCCAAGGACATATCTAACCTTGACTACCTACATAAACAATCTCCGGATAACGTTCTAGTTTTAGAAGAGTTGACCTCTAAAAGAGATCAATTAAATAAGCTACTTCAGATAAACGCACAAAAGCAGCTATTATCCTTCCAACAAACATTTTATAGGGAAGGGAATAAACCTGGAAAGTGGTTGGCTCGGGCTTTAAAAAAAAGACAACAACAAACATATGTCCACTCGATTAAAACTGACACAGGTAAACATGTTGAGGACACTCACAAAATAGCTGAAGAATTTAAAAAATACTACCACAGATTATACAATTTATTCCCAGACAGGTCAGACCACACTCATCGCCATAAATGTCAACAATACTTAGATCAAGTTCAAATCCCGAAACTTAGTGCAGAACAAAAAGATGCTTTAAGTCAACCTTTCAACATTAAAGAGGTATTAGAAGCTATTAACACCCTAAAACCAAAAAAAACACCAGGTCCTGACGGATTCTCTAGCCTCTACTACAAGACATTCTCTAAGTATTTGGCCCCCTATCTAACTTCTTTGTTTAATTACATAACAGACATTTCAGCCTTCCCAGACACCATGTTACAAGCTAATATATCAGTCCTGGAAAAAGCGGGTAAGGACCCAGACAAGCCGGCCAATTTCAGACCTATCTCTTTGCTTAATACTGACTTGAAGCTATACGCCAAAATATTAGCAACCCGAATTAACAAGTTTCTCCCACAATTAATACACCAAGACCAGGCGGGCTTCGTGCCCACAAGGGAGGCGAAGGACAACACTGTAAAAGTACTCAATCTCATAGACTACGTTTCTCAGACTGAGCTCCCCGCACTGTTCCTCTCTACTGACGCCGAAAAGGCTTTCGACAGACTGGACTGGACCTTTTTACAGGAGACATTGAGACGATTCGACTTCCCAGCACAGTTTATCCACAAAATTATGGCCTTATACACTAACCCAACAGCTCAGGTGAGAGTGAATGGGACGCTATCAGAAGCGTTCGAGATACGAAATGGCTCCAGACAGGGTTGTCCCCTATCCCCTTTATTGTTTATCCTTTCATTAGAACCCCTGGCAATCAAACTTAGAGCAAACTCTCGCATCACAGGTATACACATAGGAGACAAACATCACAAATTAGCCATATACGCCGACGACTTATTAATGACACTAACTGATCCCCTCACATCTATTACTCATGCAATGACAGAACTAGAACACTTTGGCATGGTTTCTAACTTCTCGGTCAACATGTCCAAGTCTGAATTCTTACCGATAGGGATTCCGAAGAAGACACTAGATGAAATCACAGCGCTGTGCCCTTTGAAAGTACAACCCAGGTATCTTAAATACCTGGGCACTTATTTAACACCCGATAAATCTTCCACGCGTAAACATAATTACGGAGAGCTGATCACAGAGTTTCACTCTCTGACCTCCTCCTGGTTATTAAAAAACATTTCCTGGCTAGGCAGAATACAAGCCGCCAAAATGGTATTGTTACCTAAAGCACTCTATATCCTACAAACTGTACCCATCCAACATATCTCCACGGAGATTAATATTTTACAAAAAATCATGAATGACTACATATGGCGACGTAGGCCGCCACGTATTAATAAAAGTACGATTTACAAATTACCAGCACAGGGAGGCCTAGGTGTACCACATCTCAGCTCATATAAACTGGCCATTTCCCTCCAAAGAGTCATTGATTGGTGCAAGCCGGAGGGCGCACAGCATAAAGGATGGGTACAGATAGAAACCCACTTAGCTGACACGCACTATATGGGCAATAAATGCTGGAATCTTACAGCTTTAAAAAACCCTAATATCTCAAAATCCTGTATCACTAATGAAACATGGAGGGATTGGTTACTAGTCCTTAAAATGTTCCCAAAAATATCCACAAAATGCTCCCCACTCACAAATTTACTAATAAATCCTGAATTCCCCCCAGGCCTTCAAAATGAAAAGAACTTAGACACCTCGCCTTCTTCTTACGTACAGATACACTCACTTTTAAACAATGGCAAGCTAAAAACAAAACAGCAAATAGATCCAATGTCGGTTCCTTTCTTTGCCTCTTGGTTTAATTACCACCAAGCTAGACACTTTATTATATCACATAGGTGCAAAGCTGACTTCTTACGACCCCCAACACAGTTTGAGCAAGCGTGCATAAAGGAGTCAAAATCCCTCAGATCAGTCTCATCACTATACAGATTAGTTTTGGAGAATAGATTTCCAAAGCTACCTTCATACACAACGGGGTGGGATAGAGAGCTGGACACAAACACTTCACATAAAGATTGGCTTGATAGATTTAAAAGGCTAACGCGGTCTGCACATTCATCAGGGGCGAAAGAAACCAATATAAAAATATGTATGAGGTGGTATTTAACACCGGCAAGACTCAAACACATATATAAAACAAACTCAGGCACCTGTTGGAGAGGTTGTGAGCAAGTGGGGCATATGAAACATATTTGGTGGGACTGCATACCCATTAAGACCTTCTGGGTAGAAATTTTCAACAATATTAACCAGGTCCTACATACACAACTAAACCCAAGTGTGGAGGTCACTCTGCTTCAACACATACCTCAAATAACATGTAAAATACGTAGGCAGTTATTCCAAATTATGATAAATACAGCAAAACAGATGATCCCCAGATACTGGAAGTCCTCCAAAACCCCTGATATTAATGATTGGAAGAGATTAGTTAGCAAAGATTTGATGTTGGAAAGGTTTCATTACTTGCAAGTGGGTAATTTGGACTTCTTTGAAGATATGCTCTTCTTATGGGAGTCTTTCCAACATGGGCACAACTGAGAATAACCCCCTTTTTCTTAGACACAATTATGGATATAAATGGAATTTAGCTTTCGGTCAGGGCACACTGGGTTCACTTATTATTATTTATTTATTTATTTAATTTTTATTTACTGTTGTTATATTTCCTTATTCTCCTGTGTTTTTTTTTTTGATAAAAACTGTTCATATCTTATTTTATTGCGCACAGCTGAGGCGTATACAATTTGCAATGCTATAAAAGGTCATCTGTCAATAAGCACAGTCCTATATCTTAGAAACACAGGCTCCCTATACTGTATGCATTTCTAGAAACTTTCATTAAGTGGAACAGCCTAAGACTTAAGCTCAGATGAAAAGAGACAATTGCACATGGACTGCATTTTGACCTGCTGAAGGCCTTTGTAACTTCAGGTCACGGGCGTATAAGTGCCACAGTTGTCCTTAAAGAAATACTGTAGTTACGCTGTTTTCTTTCTTTATTATTTTTCTTTTGGATTTGTTTGTTTTACACTCTGTTGATGTGAAAATTTAATAAAAATTGAATATATAAAAAAAAAAAATAAAAAAAAAAAATAAACTTTTAATTCCCTACCGTTTGATAACCCAACTCCTCCCCATCCCTACTTCCTTAATCTTCAGTGTGTAACGTCTTCAGCGGTCGCACCCGATCTCTGTGTCACAAATGTAATGTCACGAATTCTGAATGGAATGCGCATGCGCAAATAGCCGAAGCCTCTATTCAATGCGCATGCGCTAAATCTCCTAATATAGTATTGAATTAATTGTTATATTCATTCAGTACTATATGATGTCATAGCAGCTGCATTTATCATTATCGCTGACCCATGGTATACACCATTGTCAGCAGATGGAGAATTCCGATCGTTTGCGAATATGCATGCGTGAAAAGGGTGCGCGCTAGGAATTAATTCATAGTAAAAAATAAATCTCACATGTGCAGATGGAACAAGGGGCGGATGACATCGGATCATGGCCGCCTAACGTCCAGAATTTCAATAGATTGATCAAAAAACAAGATCAACAGAGAAAAAACAAAAAATAATACACGTTGTGTTTGGGTGTTAACTTTCTAGATCTGATATTATAGCTCTTATGTTATTTTTTAAAGAATACATTTTTGAACTAAAAGGGACATTGTAGTACTTGTACTTGCAGGGTTATAGTGCAAACATTACATGCTCTGAGGAATTAGAGTATGTCATTTTGTACTATAATGGACCTTTAGGAAAACTATATTCAGCATGATCTCCAGACTGGATTATTTGGAAGAGGGACAAAAAACATTAAACACTATAGTGAGCTTAGTTGCTGGTCAGTATTACACCAAGCAAAAGAGAATGTACAGGACAGAGTGTAAGATTTAAAGAATAAAGAAAGTAGATATGAGGAGGTAGAATTATTAAGCAGCGGATGCTTCAATCTACCCCCCGATCTTTCCGCATCGCCGGAAACAAGAGTTAAGAAGCAGCGGTTTCTTGTTCTCCTGGGCATTGAAAGGAATGGAAGAAGGAGCTTACTGATATTGTACAGGAAGATGCAGCTTTTTAATATTTGTTTGATTTGGACATCTTTTTAGTTGCTTGTGACATTATGAAAATGTAATGAGGTGAAAAATAATAACCAGTCACTTTATATAGGAGAAAAAAAAATGATTGTATATAATTTTGCCACTTAAAGGGACATAATACTCATACCCTAAATCACTTGAAACTGATGCAGTATAACTGTAAAAAGCTGAAAGGAAAATATCACCTGAGCATCTCTGTGTAAATAAAAGGAAGATATTTTACCTCACAATTTCTACAGATCAGCAGAGCTGCAGGTAAAAAAAAAATATATATGAAGAAATGAACTGCAGCCAATCAGCATCACCAGTGCTGAGGTCATGAACTCTTTTACTGTGATCTCATGAGATTTCACTTAACTCTCATGAGATTTCATAGTAAACTTCCTTAAACTGAATGGGGAAATAACATGAGTGTGCATGAAGCTCGCTCCCTTGCCTGTCCCGAGACAGACATACTGATTTGCTGCTTAAAGTCCTTTGCAATGGGGTGTGAATACTTAGGACATTTTGAGGTAAAATATCTTTCTTTTTTACATAGAGATGTTCAGGTGATATTTTCTAGTCAGACAAATAATAAGAGCTACAGACACAATGGGTTATTGCAGACAAATGTGTGCAGGCAGCATGTTCATTTATATGCTTTATAACCACCTTTGTTAAAGGACCAGTAAACACAGTAGATTTGCATAATCAACAAATGCAAGATAACAAGACAATGCAATAGCCCTTAGGGGTAGATTTATCAAATGTCGGGCGGACATGATCCGTAGTTGTGTATCATGTCTGCCTGACATCGCTAAATGCATTTCTGCACATTCTCGGTCAATCGGCCGCTAGCAGGGGGTGTCAATCATCCTGATCGTATCCGATTGGGATGATTGCAGTCCGCCACCTCATAGGTGGCAGATGAGTTAAGGAGCAGCGGTCTTATGAATGCTGCTTCTTAACATGTTTCCGGTGAGCCAGAAGGCTCGCGGGGAAAAAGCAGCAGACGCTGCTTCATAAATCTACTCCTTAGTCTGAACTTTAAATGAGTAGTAGATTTTTTTCTGACAATTTTAAAAGTTATGTCTATTTCCACTCCCCCTGTACCATGTGAAAACCATCAGCCAATCACAAATGCATACACGTACGATGTGACAGCCATCGGCCAAACACAAATGCATATATGTTTATTCTGGGAATTCTTGCACATGCTCAGTAGGAGCTGGTGACTCAAAAAGTTTAAATATAAAAAGACTGTGCACATTTTGTTAATGGAAGTAAATTGGAAAGTTGTTTAAAATTGCATGCTCTATCTGAATAATGAAAGTTTAATTTTGACTTGAGTGTCACTTTAAGCCGACAGTATCATTGCATGATCACAAATCTACAATAAAAGATAATGCAATAATACTTTGAATGAGAAATATTTTTTGCTAATAAATTACAAAATTTCCTTAAATTCCTTGCCCCCTGTATCATGTGACAGCCATGAGCCAATCACAGACTTGTATACATATATACTGTAAACTCTTGCACATGCTTAGGCTGACCATTTTGCCGCTTTAAAAAGGGACACATATGAAAAATACATATGTCCGGGCTGTTTAAAGAAATGCATTGAATAATGTTCTGTTATAAGAACCCTTATTATGTATTTTTCATATGTGTCCCTTTTTAAAGCGGCAATATGGTCAGCCTACTTATTAGGAGCTAGGGGCTCAGAAAATGTATAAAAAACATAATTTATGCTTACCTGATAAATTTATTTCTCTTGTAGTGTATCCAGTCCACGGATCATCCATTACTTGTGGGATATTCTCCTTCCCAACAGGAAGTTGCAAGAGGATCACCCACAGCAGAGCTGCTATATAGCTCCTCCCCTAACTGCCATATCCAGTCATTCGACCGAAACAAGCCGAGAAAGGAGAAACCATAGGGTGCAGTGGTGACTGAAGTTTAATTAAAATTTAGACCTGCCTTAAAAGGACAGGGCGGGCCGTGGACTGGATACACTACAAGAGAAATAAATTTATCAGGTAAGCATAAATTATGTTTTCTCTTGTTAAGTGTATCCAGTCCACGGATCATCCATTACTTGTGGGATACCAATACCAAAGCTTAAGTACACGGATGATGGGAGGGACAAGGCAGGAACTTAAACGGAAGGAACCACTGCCTGTAGAACCTTTCTCCCAAAAACAGCCTCCGAAGAAGCAAAAGTATCAAATTTGTAACATTTTGAAAAGGTATGAAGCGAAGTCCAAGTCGCAGCCTTGCAAATCTGTTCAACAGAAGCCTCATTTTTAAAGGCCCAGGTGGAAGCCACAGCTCTAGTAGAATGAGCTGTAATTCTTTCAGGGGGCTGCTGTCCAGCAGTCTCATATGCTAAACGGATTATACTCCGAAGCCAAAAAGAAAGAGAGGTTGCCGAGGCCTTTTGACCTCTCCTCTGTCCAGAGTAAATAACAAACAGGTGAGATGTTTGGCGAAAATCTTTAGTAGCCTGCAAGTAAAACTTCAATGCACGGACTACGTCTAGATTATGCAAAAGACGTTCCTTCTTTGAAGAAGGATTAGGGCATAATGATGGAACAACAATCTCTTGATTGAAACCACCTTAGGTAAAAACCCAGGTTTTGTACGCAGAACTACTTTATCTGAATGAAAGATCAGATAAGGAGAATCACAATGTAAGGCAGATAACTCCGAGACTCTTCGAGCCGAGGAAATAGCCATCAGAAAAAGAACTTTCCATGATAGAAATTTGATATCAATAGAATGAAGGGGTTCAAACGGAACCCCTTGAAGAACTTTAAGAACCAAGTTTAAGCTCCATGGGGGAGCAACAGGTTTAAACACAGGCTTAATTCTAACTAAAGCCTGACAAAATGCCTGAATGTCTGTAACTTCTGCCAGACGCTTGTGTAAAAGAATAGACAGAGCAGAAATCTGTCCCTTTAAAGAACTAGCTGATAGTCCTTTGTCCAAACCCTCTTGGAGGAAGGACAATATCCTAGGAATCCTAACCCTACTCCATGAGTAATTCTTGGATTCACACCAATGAAGATATTTACGCCAAATCTTGTGGTAAATTTTGCTGGTGACAGGCTTTCGTGCCTGTATTAAGGTATCAATTACTGACTCGGAGAAGCCACGCTTTGATAGGATCAAGCGTTCAATCTCCATGCAGTCAGTCTCAGAGAAAGTAGATTCGGATGATTGAAAGGACCTTGTATTAGAAGGTCTTGTCTCAGAGGCAGAGTCCATGGTGGAAAGGATGACATGTCCACTAGGTCTGCATACCAGGTCCTGCGTGGCCACGCAGGCGCTATCAATATCACCGATGCTCTCTCCTATTTGATTTTGGCAATCAGACGAGGGAGCAGAGGAAACGGTGGAAACACATAGGCCAGGTTGAAGAACCAAGGCGCTGCTAGAGCATCTATCAGTGCTGCTTCTGGGTCCCTGGACCTGGATCCGTAACAAGGAAGCTTGGCGTTCTGGCGAGACGCCATGAGATCCAGTTCTGGTTTGCCCCAACGGAGAACCAATTGAGCAAACACCTCCGGATGGAGTTCCCACTCCCCCGGATGAAAAGTCTGACGACTTAGAAAATCCGCCTCCCAGTTCTCTACCCCTGGGATATGGATCGCTGATAGGGGGCAAGAATGAGTCTCTGCCTAGCGAATTATCTTGGAGACTTCTGACATCGCTAGGGAACTCCTGGTCCCCCCTTGATGGATGATGTAAGCCACAGTCGTGATGTTGTCCGACTGAAATCTGATGAACCTCAGTGTTGCTAACTGAGGCCAAGCTAGAAGAGCATTGAATATTGCTCTTAACTCCAGAATATTTATTGGGAGGAGTTTTTCCTCCTGAGTCCATGAACCTTGAGCCTTCAGGGAGTTCCAGACTGCACCCCAACCTAGAAGGCTGGCGTCTGTTGTTACAATGGTCCAATCTGGCCTGCGAAAGGTCATACCTTTGGACAGATGGACCCGAGATAACCACCAGACAAGAGAATCTCTGGTTTCCTGATCCAGATTTAGTAGAGGGGACAAATCTGTGTAATCCCCATTCCACTGACTGAGCATGCATAATTGCAGCAGTCTGAGATGCAGGCGAGTAAATGGCACTATGTCCATCACCGCTACCATTAAGCCGATTACTTCCATGCACTGAGCCACCGTGGGGTGCGGAATGGAGTGAAGAACACGGCAAGCATTTAGAAGTTTTGATAACCTGGACTCCGTCAGGTAAATTTTCATTTCTATAGAATCTATCAGAGTCCCTAGGAAGGAAACCCTTGTGAGAGGAGATAGAGAACTCTTTTCTTCGTTCACTTTCCACCCATGCGACCTCAGAAATGCCAGAACTATCTCTGTATGAGACTTGGCAATTTGAAAGCTTGACGCCTGTATCAGGATGTCGTCTAGGTAAGGAGCCACCACTATGCCTCGCGGTCTTAGAACCGCCAGAAGTGAGCCCAGAACCTTTGTAAAAATTCTTGGGGCTGTAGCCAACCCGAATGGAAGAGCTACAAACTGGTAATGCCTGTCTAGAAAGGCAAACCTCAGGAACCGATGATGATTCTTGTGGATCGGAATGTGAAGGTAGGCATCCTTTAAGTCCACTGTGGTCATGTACTAAACACTATAGTGAGCTTAGTTGCTGGTCAGTATTACACCAAGCAAAAGAGAATGTACAGGACAGAGTGTAAGATTTAAAGAATAAAGAAAGTAGATATGAGGAGGTAGAATTATTAAGCAGCGGATGCTTCAATCTACCCCCCGATCTTTCCGCATCGCCGGAAACAAGAGTTAAGAAGCAGCGGTTTCTTGTTCTCCTGGGCATTGAAAGGAATGGAAGAAGGAGCTTACTGATATTGTACAGGAAGATGCAGCTTTTTAATATTTGTTTGATTTGGACATCTTTTTAGTTGCTTGTGACATTATGAAAATGTAATGAGGTGAAAAATAATAACCAGTCACTTTATATAGGAGAAAAAAAAATGATTGTATATAATTTTGCCACTTAAAGGGACATAATACTCATACCCTAAATCACTTGAAACTGATGCAGTATAACTGTAAAAAGCTGAAAGGAAAATATCACCTGAGCATCTCTGTGTAAATAAAAGGAAGATATTTTACCTCACAATTTCTACAGATCAGCAGAGCTGCAGGTAAAAAAAATATATATATGAAGAAATGAACTGCAGCCAATCAGCATCACCAGTGCTGAGGTCATGAACTCTTTTACTGTGATCTCATGAGATTTCACTTAACTCTCATGAGATTTCATAGTAAACTTCCTTAAACTGAATGGGGAAATAACATGAGTGTGCATGAAGCTCGCTCCCTTGCCTGTCCCGAGACAGACATACTGATTTGCTGCTTAAAGTCCTTTGCAATGGGGTGTGAATACTTAGGACATTTTGAGGTAAAATATCTTTCTTTTTTACATAGAGATGTTCAGGTGATATTTTCTAGTCAGACAAATAATAAGAGCTACAGACACAATGGGTTATTGCAGACAAATGTGTGCAGGCAGCATGTTCATTTATATGCTTTATAACCACCTTTGTTAAAGGACCAGTAAACACAGTAGATTTGCATAATCAACAAATGCAAGATAACAAGACAATGCAATAGCCCTTAGGGGTAGATTTATCAAATGTCGGGCGGACATGATCCGCAGTTGTGTATCATGTCTGCCTGACATCGCTAAATGCATTTCTGCACATTCTCGGTCAATCGGCCGCTAGCAGGGGGTGTCAATCATCCTGATCGTATCCGATTGGGATGATTGCAGTCCGCCACCTCATAGGTGGCAGATGAGTTAAGGAGCAGCGGTCTTATGAATGCTGCTTCTTAACATGTTTCCGGTGAGCCAGAAGGCTCGCGGGGAAAAAGCAGCAGACGCTGCTTCATAAATCTACTCCTTAGTCTGAACTTTAAATGAGTAGTAGATTTTTTTCTGACAATTTTAAAAGTTATGTCTATTTCCACTCCCCCTGTACCATGTGAAAACCATCAGCCAATCACAAATGCATACACGTACGATGTGACAGCCATCGGCCAAACACAAATGCATATATGTTTATTCTGGGAATTCTTGCACATGCTCAGTAGGAGCTGGTGACTCAAAAAGTTTAAATATAAAATGACTGTGCACATTTTGTTAATGGAAGTAAATTGGAAAGTTGTTTAAAATTGCATGCTCTATCTGAATAATGAAAGTTTAATTTTGACTTGAGTGTCACTTTAAGCCGACAGTATCATTGCATGATCACAAATCTACAATAAAAGATAATGCAATAATACTTTGAATGAGAAATATTTTTTGCTAATAAATTACAAAATTTCCTTAAATTCCTTGCCCCCTGTATCATGTGACAGCCATGAGCCAATCACAGACTTGTATACATATATACTGTAAACTCTTGCACATGCTTAGGCTGACCATTTTGCCGCTTTAAAAAGGGACACATATGAAAAATACATATGTCCGGGCTGTTTAAAGAAATGCATTGAATAATGTTCTGTTATAAGAACCCTTATTATGTATTTTTCATATGTGTCCCTTTTTAAAGCGGCAATATGGTCAGCCTACTTATTAGGAGCTAGGGGCTCAGAAAATGTATAAAAAACATAATTTATGCTTACCTGATAAATTTATTTCTCTTGTAGTGTATCCAGTCCACGGATCATCCATTACTTGTGGGATATTCTCCTTCCCAACAGGAAGTTGCAAGAGGATCACCCACAGCAGAGCTGCTATATAGCTCCTCCCCTAACTGCCATATCCAGTCATTCGACCGAAACAAGCCGAGAAAGGAGAAACCATAGGGTGCAGTGGTGACTGAAGTTTAATTAAAATTTAGACCTGCCTTAAAAGGACAGGGCGGGCCGTGGACTGGATACACTACAAGAGAAATAAATTTATCAGGTAAGCATAAATTATGTTTTCTCTTGTTAAGTGTATCCAGTCCACGGATCATCCATTACTTGTGGGATACCAATACCAAAGCTTAAGTACACGGATGATGGGAGGGACAAGGCAGGAACTTAAACGGAAGGAACCACTGCCTGTAGAACCTTTCTCCCAAAAACAGCCTCCGAAGAAGCAAAAGTATCAAATTTGTAACATTTTGAAAAGGTATGAAGCGAAGTCCAAGTCGCAGCCTTGCAAATCTGTTCAACAGAAGCCTCATTTTTAAAGGCCCAGGTGGAAGCCACAGCTCTAGTAGAATGAGCTGTAATTCTTTCAGGGGGCTGCTGTCCAGCAGTCTCATATGCTAAACGGATTATACTCCGAAGCCAAAAAGAAAGAGAGGTTGCCGAGGCCTTTTGACCTCTCCTCTGTCCAGAGTAAATAACAAACAGGTGAGATGTTTGGCGAAAATCTTTAGTAGCCTGCAAGTAAAACTTCAATGCACGGACTACGTCTAGATTATGCAAAAGACGTTCCTTCTTTGAAGAAGGATTAGGGCATAATGATGGAACAACAATCTCTTGATTGAAACCACCTTAGGTAAAAACCCAGGTTTTGTACGCAGAACTACTTTATCTGAATGAAAGATCAGATAAGGAGAATCACAATGTAAGGCAGATAACTCCGAGACTCTTCGAGCCGAGGAAATAGCCATCAGAAAAAGAACTTTCCATGATAGAAATTTGATATCAATAGAATGAAGGGGTTCAAACGGAACCCCTTGAAGAACTTTAAGAACCAAGTTTAAGCTCCATGGGGGAGCAACAGGTTTAAACACAGGCTTAATTCTAACTAAAGCCTGACAAAATGCCTGAATGTCTGTAACTTCTGCCAGACGCTTGTGTAAAAGAATAGACAGAGCAGAAATCTGTCCCTTTAAAGAACTAGCTGATAGTCCTTTGTCCAAACCCTCTTGGAGGAAGGACAATATCCTAGGAATCCTAACCCTACTCCATGAGTAATTCTTGGATTCACACCAATGAAGATATTTACGCCAAATCTTGTGGTAAATTTTGCTGGTGACAGGCTTTCGTGCCTGTATTAAGGTATCAATTACTGACTCGGAGAAGCCACGCTTTGATAGGATCAAGCGTTCAATCTCCATGCAGTCAGTCTCAGAGAAAGTAGATTCGGATGATTGAAAGGACCTTGTATTAGAAGGTCTTGTCTCAGAGGCAGAGTCCATGGTGGAAAGGATGACATGTCCACTAGGTCTGCATACCAGGTCCTGCGTGGCCACGCAGGCGCTATCAATATCACCGATGCTCTCTCCTATTTGATTTTGGCAATCAGACGAGGGAGCAGAGGAAACGGTGGAAACACATAGGCCAGGTTGAAGAACCAAGGCGCTGCTAGAGCATCTATCAGTGCTGCTTCTGGGTCCCTGGACCTGGATCCGTAACAAGGAAGCTTGGCGTTCTGGCGAGACGCCATGAGATCCAGTTCTGGTTTGCCCCAACGGAGAACCAATTGAGCAAACACCTCCGGATGGAGTTCCCACTCCCCCGGATGAAAAGTCTGACGACTTAGAAAATCCGCCTCCCAGTTCTCTACCCCTGGGATATGGATCGCTGATAGGGGGCAAGAATGAGTCTCTGCCTAGCGAATTATCTTGGAGACTTCTGACATCGCTAGGGAACTCCTGGTCCCCCCTTGATGGATGATGTAAGCCACAGTCGTGATGTTGTCCGACTGAAATCTGATGAACCTCAGTGTTGCTAACTGAGGCCAAGCTAGAAGAGCATTGAATATTGCTCTTAACTCCAGAATATTTATTGGGAGGAGTTTTTCCTCCTGAGTCCATGAACCTTGAGCCTTCAGGGAGTTCCAGACTGCACCCCAACCTAGAAGGCTGGCGTCTGTTGTTACAATGGTCCAATCTGGCCTGCGAAAGGTCATACCTTTGGACAGATGGACCCGAGATAACCACCAGACAAGAGAATCTCTGGTTTCCTGATCCAGATTTAGTAGAGGGGACAAATCTGTGTAATCCCCATTCCACTGACTGAGCATGCATAATTGCAGCAGTCTGAGATGCAGGCGAGCAAATGGCACTATGTCCATCACCGCTACCATTAAGCCGATTACTTCCATGCACTGAGCCACCGTGGGGTGCGGAATGGAGTGAAGAACACGGCAAGCATTTAGAAGTTTTGATAACCTGGACTCCGTCAGGTAAATTTTCATTTCTATAGAATCTATCAGAGTCCCTAGGAAGGAAACCCTTGTGAGAGGAGATAGAGAACTCTTTTCTTCGTTCACTTTCCACCCATGCGACCTCAGAAATGCCAGAACTATCTCTGTATGAGACTTGGCAATTTGAAAGCTTGACGCCTGTATCAGGATGTCGTCTAGGTAAGGAGCCACCACTATGCCTCGCGGTCTTAGAACCGCCAGAAGTGAGCCCAGAACCTTTGTAAAAATTCTTGGGGCTGTAGCCAACCCGAATGGAAGAGCTACAAACTGGTAATGCCTGTCTAGAAAGGCAAACCTCAGGAACCGATGATGATTCTTGTGGATCGGAATGTGAAGGTAGGCATCCTTTAAGTCCACTGTGGTCATGTACTGACCCTCTTGGATCATGGGTAAAATGGTTCGAATAGTTTCCATCTCGAATGATGGAACTCTGAGGAATTTGTTTAGGATCTTTAGATCCAAAATTGGTCTGAAGGTTCCCTCTTTTTTGGGAACCACAAACAGATTTGAATAAAACCCCTGTCCTTGTTCCGTCCGCGGAACTGGATGGATCACTCCCATTACAAGGAGGTCTTGCACGCAGCTTAGGAATGCCTCTTTCTTTATCTGGTTTGCAGATAATCTTGAAAGGTGAAATCTCCCTTGTGGGGGAGAAGCTTTGAAGCCCAGAAGATATCCCTGAGATATGATCTCCAACGCCCAGGGATCCTGAACATCTCTTGCCCATGCCTGGGCGAAGAGAGAGAGTCTGCCCCCTACTAGATCCATTGTCGGATAGGGGGTCGCTCCTTCATGCTGTCTTGGAGGCAGCAGCAGGCTTTCGGCCTGCTTGCCCTTGTTCCAGGACTGGGTAGGTTTCCAGGCCTGCTTAGATTGAGGAAAAGTTCCCTCTTGTTTTGAAGTAGAGGGAGCTGATCCTGCACCTGCCTTGAAATTTCGAAAGGCACGAAAATTAGACTGTTTGGCCCTTGATTTGGCCCTGTCCTGAGGAAGGGTATGACCCTTACCTCCAGTAATGTCAGCAATAATTTCTTTCAAACCAGGCCCGAATAAGGTCTGCCCCTTGAAAGGAATGTTAAGTAATTTAGACTTTGAAGTCACATCAGCTGACCAGGATTTAAGCCATAGCGCCCTACGCGCCTGGATGGCGAATCCGGAATTCTTAGCCGTTAGTTTAGTCAAATGAACAATGGCATCAGAAACAAATGAGTTAGCTAGCTTAAGTGTTCTAAGCTTGTCAATAATTTCAGTCAATGGAGCTGTATGGATTGCCTCTTCCAGGGCCTCAAACCAGAACGCCGCCACAGCAGTGACAGGCGCAATGCATGCAAGGGGCTGTAAAATAAAAACCTTGTTGAATAAACATTTTCTTAAGGTAACCCTCTAATTTTTTATCCATTGGATCTGAAAAAGCACAACTGTCCTCAACCGGGATAGTGGTACGCTTTGCTAAAGTAGAAACTGCTCCCTCCACCTTAGGGACTGTCTGCCATAAGTCCCGTGTAGTGGCATCTATTGGAAAACATTTTTCTAAATATAGGAGGTGGGGAAAAGGGCACACCGGGTCTATCCCACTCCTTACTAATAATTTCTGTAAGCCTTTTAGGTATTGGAAAAACATCAGTACTCACCGGCACTGCATAGTATTTATCCAGCCTACACAATTTCTCTGGCACTGCAATTGTGTCACAGTCATTCAGAGCAGCTAATACCTCCCCAAGTAACACACGGAGGTTCTCAAGCTTAAATTTAAAATTAGAAATCTCTGAATCAGGTCTCCCCGATTCAGAGACGTCACCCACAGACTGAAGCTCTCCGTCCTCGGGTTCTGCATATTGTGACGCAGTATCAGACATGGCTCTTACAGCATCTACGTGCTCTGTATCTCGTCTAACCCCAGAGCTATCGCGCTTGCCTCTCAATTCAGGCAATCTGGCTAATACCTGTGACAGGGTATTATTCATGATTGCAGCCATGTCCTGCAAAGTAATCGCTATGGGCATCCCTGATGTACTTGGCACCATATTAGCGTGCGTCCCTCGAGCGGGAGGCGATGGGTCCGACACGTGGGGAGAGTTAGTCGGCATAACTTCCCCCTTGACAGACCCCTCTGGTGACAATTCTTTTATAGATAAAGACTGATCTTTACTGTTTAAGGTGAAATCAATACATTTAGTACACATTCTCCTATGGGGCTCCACCATGGCTTTTAAACATAATGAACAAGTAGTTTCCTCTGTGTCAGACATGTTTGTACAGACTAGCAATGAGACTAGCAAGCTTGGAAAACACTTTAAACAAAGTTAACAAGCAATATAAAAAAACGTTACTGTGCCTTTAAGAGAAACAAATTTTGGCAAAATTTGAAATAACAGTGAAAAAGGCAGTTACACTTACAAAGTTTTTACAGTGTATGTAACAAGTTAGCAGAGCATTGCATCCACTTGCAAATGGATGATTAACCCCTTAATACAAAAAACAGATTAACAAAACGAAAAATAACAACTGCCACAGCTCCTACTTTTGAAGCCTTTTGAGCCCACCATAGATGTCCTATAGCATGCAGGAAACTGCTGAGGGAAGCTGAATGTCACAGTTTGTAATTTTAACTGCACCAACTGTAACTTGTATACTATAACAGTGGAAAGCCTCTGTTTCTAGGCAAAAATAAAGCCAGCCATGTGGAAAAAACTAGGCCCCAATAAGTTTTATCACCAAAGCATATATAAAAACGATTAAACATGCCAGCAAACGTTTTATATTACACTTTTATAAGAGTATGTATCTCTGTTAATAAGCCTGATACCAGTCGCTATTAAATCACTGCATTTAGGCTTAACTTACATTAATCCGGTATCAGCAGCATTTTTCTAGCAAGTTCCATCCCTAGAAATATGTTAACTGCACATACCTTATTGCAGGAAAACCTGCACGCCATTCCCTCTCTGAAGTTACCTCACTCCTCAGAATATGTGAGAACGGCAATGGATCTTAGTTACTTCTGCTAAGATCATAGAAATCAAAGGCAGATTCTTCTTCTAATGCTGCCTTTGATAAAACAGTACACTCCGGTACCATTTAAAAATAACAAACTTTTGATTGAAGTTAAGAAACTAACTATAATACACCACTCTCCTCTTACTACGTCCATCTTTGTTGAGAGTTGCAAGAGAATGACTGGATATGGCAGTTAGGGGAGGAGCTATATAGCAGCTCTGCTGTGGGTGATCCTCTTGCAACTTCCTGTTGGGAAGGAGAATATCCCACAAGTAATGGATGATCCGTGGACTGGATACACTTAACAAGAGAAAACTGTATACAATTTTTGATAATGGAAATAATTTGGAAAGTCTCTTAAATCTGCATGCTCTATCTGAATCATGAAAGTTTATTTTTAACTTTAGTGTCCCTTTAACAACATAGAAAAATCAGCATTCCTTTCAGATTATCTTTCATAAATCAAGTGCATTTAGCTTCAGTATAAGCCTGCAACTCACTGTTACATATGAGACCAAAATGACAATCACATTAACCAATGTCCATTAGATATCAATAATTGTATTAATATAAAAGAAAGGAAGACTTGAGAATCATAGAAAAGACAGAAAGAGACTTAGGGGCCAATTTACTATGCCCCGAATGGGGCCAACTCACCCTGTTTCCACGCGAACCTTCAAGCTCGCCGGAAACAGGAGTTAAGAAGCAGCGGTCTTAAGACCGATGCTCCTTAACTGAATCCACCGCCTATAAGCGGCGCACAACAATCAACCTGATCGAATACTATCGGGTTGATTGACACTCCCTGCTAGCGGCCGATTGGTCGCAAATCTGCAGGGGGCAGCATTGCACAAGGAGTTCACTAGAACTGCTTGTGCAATGCTGAATGCCGACAGCGTATGCTGTCTGCATTCAGCGATGTCCGTCGGACATGATAAGCTAGAAGAAACAAATATAGAAAGTGAAAATGGTTACAGAAATGGGGGGAAAAGTATAACTGTAAGTAACTGTTAGTGCAAGCAGGAATCAATATGTAGTAAAGAGTACGTCTTGCATGCCTCTCTAACCAAAGATACCTGCAGTAATACAGGTCCTCCAGAAAAAGGCGTAGGTATAAAGGTCTGAGGTGTTGTAAACCTAGCTAAGAAAGTCTGCATCATTTCTGATACTCACAGCATGGTCACAATGTCACTACTACAAATAAAGTCCTACAAAATGATTCTTGTGCACATTGATTTTGTGCGCCATTGATTATACTTATACGCTGATGTTGATGCAAGTGCTTTTCATGCAGTCAGAACTCCAGTATCATAGGCTAGGAGCGTGATCCTGACAAACAGGCTGTCTATAAGAAAAATAAGGAAAGAAAAACAGTAATATTGGAATAGGATAGAACGCTTTTCCTACGTTTCTTTTTTCTTACTAAAATAAAATGTAAAAGGAGAACAAATTACAGTCTCAGTTCCAATCTTTCGGAAATTCTTATTTGATATTGATAAAAACAGGATAAGAAAGTTATTTATTTATCAAAATAACCACTATCTGCCAGCGTTAAAAACACAGATGAGCTTGATGACTTCCACAAAATTTGACCTCCATTTCCCCACAACAGCGCAGTTAACAACCTATAAAGGCTGCGCAACAAATATCCAAACCCAAATTGTTCTCCACTCCTCACTAGTAACATGACCCTTGTCAGTGAGTGCTTCCTTTTATTTTAAGTTAATCGAGTCCATATGTGTGTGTTGCAATTGGATATTTTTTATATCAATCACTGATAGGTCAACCTAGGTATTGATGTCTGTCTATATCTTGTAAATATTATTTCTCATGCTTTTACATTTAATTGATAGTGATTATATGTTCAGTTTTGTTTGTTTGGCACAATTTGATCATCCTCAAAAAGAGTAATCTGTGTTATTGGCACAGGCAGCACCATTTTGTTTTTTGAGTCTGAATGTCTGCAGATCAATAGCCGATACCTTTTTTTATGTTATTGGTTGTTCTGTGGGTGTTGAGCATTTATCAAGTCCAATTAGCTGTTGTATTTGATGTGTACATTTTGTTGTTGATAGTTAGTTGATAACTTTTGGTTGAGTAGATTGTGATAATTTAAATCAAGGTTGTTTATGTATCGTATGAGTAACGTTTCCTATATCCGATCCAAAATGTTTCCAATACAAACATTGTGTTATCATTTGCATTGCAATAGTTCAGATGGAATCAAGAGACTGTGAGGAAAATAAGAAGGAAGCGTTAGAGTCAAAAAATTAAGAGGGATGAGACTGACAGGTAAAAGAATGGGGGGGGGGGGGCACATAAAGATACTGAGCCGTGAGAGACCTAGGTGAAGCATGGAAGGTGAAGAACATTTTATGGATATCTGTTCTATTCCATGTTTTACACACTTTAAATATGTGGATGTAATCTCACAAAATATGGGTGCAGCGTACACTGTGCCATCCTAGCATGTTCTGCAAAGCGCTTTATTATGATGACTTGTAGGGCTATATTTGTTTAAAGGGACATAAAACCCAGAATTATTTTTTTTCATGATTCAGATAGAGCATACAATTAAAAAAAAAAGTTTCTAATTTACTTCTATTATCAAATTTAATTTATTACTTTGGAATCCTTTGTTAGAATTCAGGTAGGGAGGTCAAGGTGTGCCTGTGTCCTCGTAAAAAATAAAAAAAACAAAGTTCTTAGGTACAATAATAATGAATGACGGTGCATACCTCTCATTTCTAACAGTATATTGGCTGAGGCCTTTTTGACTATTTTTTTACTCTTTTTTTGCTGAAAATGCTACTTTTCAATTCAATGCAATCATAATAGCACATTTTGGACTCTTTACCTCCCTCGCAAATGCGTTTCCAGATACTGTTTTAAAACCTGGTTTTGAAGACGCCTGTCCACAACAGTGTGAGTGGGACTTCAAAATCAAATATTAAAATAAAAAATAAAAACAGTCCAATTGTAGATGTTGGTGTCCTTAAGTGATTACTGAACTATGCCCATCATGCCAAGATACCTATGGCATTTATATGGTTAATCAGTCTTAAAGGGACATTAACACTGAGGGGTAGATTTATCATACAAACAGTATATAAATTGTGGAGTTAATAAAGAAAAGACACATTAAAAAGTGAAATTTTATTGTAACCATATTAAAAGATTCCTTTAGACAAAGGAACTAATACACACATGAAATTCCTTTATGTCTTCTGAATAAAGGGTTAGTTATCAATATCACCCTTTCGCAGCATCGCTAGTCAGAGTGACATAAAGGATACAAACAAGAACAAATTATAAATGGGCCACGGGCTCAGGATAATTGAATTAATTCATTCATAGTTTAACTGCCCTCAATATATATGTATACTATCAATGTGTAGAGAGTTACCTATCAATCCCTCATATAGTGGTTGTCTATATCTTTAAGACACTCACTGGATGGTAGCTTATAACTCATTCCATTGTACCTTACTTAGGAAAGTATATATATGAGCGTATTGTTTATTTGTAGGCAGCTGAGATTCAAAGAAACATTTATCTGATATATATCATGCTTCTCTCAGTGCATATAACAATGTCTTAATGTATCACAGGATCATTTAGCTGTCGATCTATATGTCAATCATACAAACACACTGATTCCTTTCATACCATTATCAACTGTCTAGGGTGCCGATATTTTCCAGGCAACCAAAAGTTCTTCAGTTATAAGGTCAGTTTGTGTATTAAAAGGGAAATAGAATCATTTAGTTGCCGTCTATATGTCAATCTTACAAAACACACTGATTCCTTGCATACTATTATCAATTGTCTAAGGTGCCGATATTTTCCAGGCAACCATAATTTATCAGATTATAAGGTCAGTTTGTGTATTTAGAGGCAGACAATCTCTATCCGTTTGTGCGTATTGTACATATTATGCTCTTATATTATAGGACCATTCAGATAGGTGCTAATATCTTTAAGGCATCCACTCTATAGTTAACACAGATTTAGAGTTTACGATCCTATATTAATAAATTGTTATACTAATAGTCATTGTATCTGTCGTAGCAAAAATGCTCGTCTGAGAGTTAAATAAGCTGTAGCAAGCTATTACACATAGCCATAATATTAACCCTTTAAGTACACAGCTTTCAGTTTGCTCAATTGTTTTATGACGGAAAAATTCCATCATATGTCCTTAAGAGGTTAATTTAAGCTACCCACAAAAAAGCTCCAAATGCCGATATTTTTAAGGCATGTACACTACCTATAAGCCCCGCCTACCGATGCGTTCCATCACAATTACATGACTTCGCCAGGGTTTAGGGGCCGGCCACGCAACTAGTGCGTCTATTTGTAGTATCACTGGTTACCATGGTTACCAAATGGCAACAAGCCGTATTAATATATAGGCATATCATTTTATTCATGTTTTATTGCAAATTTGTACTTACTTCAACATGCAGCCTAAATTGATTTGGTAAATCGAATAGGATAATTTCATATTTAATTTACACAACATATGTTAATTCTTTTTCTCGATAATTTATAATACTGATATTAAATTAGTCTGTTTAAACCTATTGATAATTTATAGGTATATCACATTAGCAACTTAGCTTCTTGCCATTACTTATTGTCATATGTTAATATACATAGATACCCAGACTATTTGATTACTAATTACCATTTATAAAGTATTTACATCCGCCTCTCTGGTGAATGAAAGGTTAACATAGATGTAATTCTGGGTACTCAGATAGCTTATTATTTGTATGAGTTTGGATAATATTCTCAACTAAGGGGGAGTGTCATGTGTTTTATGTACAAATGCAGGATAGCTTTTTTAGCTATTATTTTTATTTATTTTATAGAAAACAAGCAAAGGATATGTCTTCATTTAGTCCCTTTGGGCTTTTACTTTGCAAGTCATATATCCATCTGCATTCTCTCTGTAGAAGGATTTTGCCAAGATCACCCCTCCTTTGGTTACCGCGAATCTGATCCAATGCAAGGAATTTGATGTTATATTTATCATTGGTATGAAAGTTATTCATATAATCAGCCACAGGAGCGGATCTGTTCCATTTTATATCTCCCATATGTTCTAAGATCCTTGTACGTAACTCTCTGATCGTTTTTCCCACATAGATGAGGGTGCAACTGCACATTGCTATGTATACGACCATTCTTGATCTACAATTCAGAAAATATGGGATTGGATATTTCTGTTGTGCTGCTGGGTGGATGAATACTTTCACTGGTAACATAATTTTGCAAGCTTGACATTTTCCACATTTGAAGGAGCCTTTTTATGGATAACCATGTTGTAGTTGGTTGTTGTACAAAGTGACTTCTTGTTAATAGATCCTTCATATTTTTGGCCCTTCTATTCGTAATTAGTGGATACGCTTGTAAAATTTCCTTTAGGTCATCATCTTGGTACAGGATTGGCCAATATTTTTTAAAAATCTTGTGTACCTCAGTATTTTGATCATCAAACGTACCGATAATCCTAATGTTTTTCTGTTCATCATTTAGTATTGGTCTGGTATTGTTCAGTAGTTCCCTGCAGTCAGAATTTTTTGCTCTTTTATAGGCAGCTTTTAGGCACCTATTTGGGTATCCTTTTTCTCTGATATATATCAGATAAATGTTACTTTGAATCTCAGCTGCCTACAAATAAACAATACGCTCATATATATATATATGGAGTTGAATATACTATCACTTTCCTAAGTAAGGTACAATGGAATGTGTTATAAGCTGCCATCCAGTGAGTGTCTTAAAGATATAGACAACCACTATATGAGGGATTGATAGGTAACTCTCTACACATTGATAGTATACATATATATTGAGGGCAGTTAATCTATGAATTAATTAATGCAATTACCCTGAGCCCGTGGCCCATTTTTAATTTGTTCTAGTTTGTATCCTTTATGTCACTCTGACTAGCGATGCTGCAAAAGGGTGATATTGATAACTAACCCTTTATTGAGAAGACATAAAGGAATTTCATGTGTGTATTAGTTCTTTTGTCTAAAGGAATCTTTTAATATGGTTACAATAAAATTTCACTTTTTAATGTGTCTTTTCTTTATTAACTCCACAATTTATATACTGTTTATTTAATACTGTGCTCAATTTATCATAGTGGAGATACCTGTTCCCATAAATTTTGGAAATTATTACCCAGTGATATAATTCACATTTGAATTGTATTTGGGACTGTAATATAGGGATAATAGCAATATGGCGGGATATTTATCTACTAATATTAATTTTGACCAATGGTAAGAAGAGGCTGAACGGATATTTGCCCTAAATATTGGCAGTGTATGCCCTAAAGCAATCTCGGTGGAGGAAGTTTTTAAAAATGTAGCCAAATTGATGAAAAAAAAGTTAAAACATTAAGGGAAATTTTTAGTTTAGAGAACTACATTAAAATAACATTATCCCAAGTGGGTTAAGGATACATTTAGCACCATCATTTCACATAAACGATGAAGCTTTTAGAACACAATGGCAGGAGATATTAACAAAGTGCTCCTTAGATCTGATGAAACTCACATTACAGTATGAAAAGAAACAACATGAGCATGGATCCAAAATGGTAGAGGAAGCCAAAGTATATCGATATATATATAAACTAAACAAAGATTATGAAACATTGGATAAAAAACTGAAATTTCATATTGATAAATTGAAGGAAGAGTTGAGCGAGACAAAAAATCGCCAATTACAAAGGGATTGGTCTGATCACGAAAAGGGAAATATATATAAATCTAATTTAAACGAAGAAACCCTAGAAACACACATGGACTAGCAGGCAGATATATAAGGAATAGTAATGATACAAGCAACCAAGAAATTTCTGAAAAATCTTCCACTGTCACTAATACCTCAGATGAAGAGGCTACTACAAGCACAAAAGCAAATACACAAACAGTACCAATAGATGAACCTTCAATTACAAGGATTTTTTTAGAGAGGGACCTATTTCCCCCCAAGAGAACTATGCAAACAAGGAGACAGAACAGAGGCAAACAGAAAGCAAATCAGAAATAAAAACAAATATAGGGGTTATTAACCTCTCAACACTAACCTTGAGAAAAGAACTCTATACACTAAAAATCCAGATGGTTTATTCCTAAGCCTAAATTTGACAAATTCACTTGGGTAAAGGATACGCATATGTTTGCTAGGAAACTAGCTTTACATAAATACCATAAACAGAAAAAACAAGGGAATTGGCACAAATGGGCATTGAAACACAAGATCATGCTGTATTTGACACCTTAGTTGAATTACTCAAATAAAGTGAAGTGAGTAATATTGATCAAACAGGCACTAAGATGAAACCAAAGAGCACATTTATGCCACCCATTACACAATATGCCAATATTGATAAATTTGTTACTATGGTAACAAGTGGGTTTGAGTACATTCAAAAAAAAATCAAAGGTTAAACCCAATTTAACATACAAACAAAGAACAGCCCTAAAAGAGCTTAAGGAGAATCCAGATATTATAATAAAAAACGCGGACAAAGGCGGGAATATTGTGATCATGAATAATCCAGATTATGTCACACTCACTATGTGTAAAAATATTTTGAAAATTCGTGCAAACTATGAAGTACTCGAGAGTGACCCAACATGTAAATATCTGAAAGAGTTGAAAACATTGTTGGACTATGGCTTATATAATGAAGTGATCTCTAGAGATGAATTTAGAGCAATGTACAATCTTAAAACACGTACTTTTTATGGTTTACCTAAAATCCACAAACAAAAAAGTCCACCACCAGGTAGACCCATTGTTTCAGGTAATGGATGCCTGACTGAGAACATAAGCATTTTTGTGGAAGGTAAATTAAGGGAATTTGCATACACCTTATCCTCTTATATGCAGGACACAACTGATGTTCTGAAACAGCTAAATGATATAGTAGTGACCCCTGAAATTTTCTTGCAAGTATAGATGTTGAGAGCTTATACTCAAATATCCAACATGATCTGGGTATCAAAGTTGTAAAATACTTTTTACACTACAAAAATCAGAAATTTAATATCAATGATAAATTTACTGTGGACCTCCTAGAATTCGTGTTGGAACATAATTATTTTCTCTTTGATAGAAAGATATATCTACAAAAACAGGGAACCACAATGGGCACAGCAGGTGCCCATTGTGGTTCCCTGTTTTTGTAGATATATCTTCGTGTTGGAACATAATTATTTTCTCTTTGATAGAAAGATATATCTACAAAAACAGGGAACCGCAATGGGCACCTGCTGTGCCCCGACATATGCTAACCTGTTTTTAGGTTGGATTGAGAAAGTTTCAATATTAAATGATGAAACATACCCTTTTGACTTATATCTTTGTTTCATCGATGATGTTCTAATACTGTGGAACGGCACCAAGGAGGAGTTCATTGAATTCATGAACTGGCTAAACCAGAATGAATTTGGAATGCACTATACACATGAAATAATTGATAATGAAATTGCTTTTCTGGTTCTATTGATCAAAAAGGATGATAATGGGGAACTCTCTAGAATCTTCAGGAAACCTACTGCTAGTAACAGTTTGTTAAACTGGCAAAGTTTTCATCCAAATAGTTTGAAAAAGGGAATACCTACAGGTCAATATCTAAGGGCACGGAGAAATTGTAGCAGTGAACTAGAATTTGAAAATGCTGCTAAAGATCTACAGCTACGTTTCAGAGAAAAAGGATACCCAAATAGGTGCCTAAAAGCTGCCTATAAAAGAGCAAAAAATTCTGACCGCAGGGAACTACTGAACAATACCAGACTGATACTAAATGATGAACAGAAAAACGTTAGGTAACTCTCAACACATTGATAGTATACATATATATTGAGGGCAGTTAAACTATGAATTAATTAATGCAATTACCCTGAGCCCGTTGCCCATTTTTAATTTGTTCTTGTTTGTATCCTTTATGTCACTCTGACTAGCGATGCTGCGAAAGGGTGATATTGATAACTAACCCTTTATTCAGAAGACATAAAGGAATTTCATGTGTGTTTTAGTTCCTTCGTCTAAAGGAATCTTTTAATATGGTTACAATAAAATTTCACTTTTTAATGTGTCTTTTCTTTATTAACTCCACAATTTATATACTGTTTATTTAATACTGTGCTCAATTTAGCATAGTGGAGATACCTGTTCCCATAAATTTTGGAAATAGATTTATCATACCCTGGGCAGACATGATTCGCTATAGCGAATCATGTCCGCCCTGCATCGCTAAATGCCGACAGCATACGCTGTCTGCATTTAACATTGCACAAGCATTTTTGGTAAAATGCTTGTGCAATGCCGCCCCCTGCACATTTGCGGCCAATCGACCGCTAGCAGGGGGTGTCAATTACCCCAATCGTATCTGAGCTGGCAGACAAGTTAAGGAGCAGCGGTCTTATGACCGCTGCTTCTTAAATCCTATTTCCGGTGAGTCAGAAGACTCACGCGGAATAAGCAGCATCCACTGCTTGATAAATGTACCCCCTAGTTTGAGAATAACATGTATTTTTTTAAAGTTTAATTAGTTGTTTAAATAGTGACAAAATAAGTGTAAAGCTTTAGTGTATGTAAAACAATGAGAGCTGCCATGTTGTAACTTAGGTTACCTTCTCTGCTGTGGCCAATTAGGGACAGTTATAAATCGGTCACTAGAGTGTGCAGCCAATGGGGAATATAACAGTGTTCTGCACTTTCATTTCTAACAGGAAAGCTCACAAGTCTCTCTCTCTCTCCCCTCTCTCTCTCTCTCTCTCTCTCTCTCCCCTCTGTCTCTCTCTCTCCCCCCTCTGTGTGTCTCTCTCTCTCTCTCCCCTCTGTGTCTCTCTCTCTCTCCCCCCTCTGTCTCTCTCTCTCTCTCTCTCTCTCTCTCTCTCTCCCCTCTGTGTCTCCCCTCTGTCTCTTTGTCTCTCGCCTCTGTGTCTCTGTCTCTCCCCTCTTTCTCTCTGTCTCTCCCCTCTGTGTGTGTCTCTATCCATCTCTCTTTCTCTATCTGTCTGTCTCTCTCTCTCTCTCTCTCCCACTCCCTCTGTCTCTCCTTATGTGTCGTTCTCCCCCATGGTCTCTTTCTCTCTGTCTCTCTTCCTCTACCTCTGACTCTCTCATCCCTTATGTGTCTCTCTAACCCTCTGTGTGATTGTGTCTCTCTCTCTTTCTCTCTAACCCTCTGTGTCTCTCTCTCCCCCGCTCTCTCCCTCTCCCCCCGTATCTCTCTCCCTCTCCCCCCGAGTGCTTTTCTGTGTTTCGGTCTACCTTTTATTTATTTAATTAATGAATTGATGGTCACCAGCTGCCACTGGATCAAGACATTTTTATATTTACTGAATAATGAAGGAATCTAAAAGCATAATTTGCAGCATTAAAGTAAAAAGTATGTTTTAAACATATTTTAATGGGCCTGGATTTCTAGATCTCATAATCAGAGCAAGTATTTTGTTATCTGGCAAGAGTTTCTGTTACAATCCTTTAGACTAAAATCAGATGTTTACTAAGTTGACCAGTTTTCCAAGACGCCATTTAAAGGGACATGAAACCCATATGTTTTCTTTCATGATTTAGAAAGAGCATGCAATTTTAAATAACTTTCCAATTTACATCTAATATCTAATTTTCTTCATTCTTTTGATATCCTTTGTTGAAAATCATATCTAAATATGCTCAGTAGCTGCTGATTGGTGGCTGCACGTAGATACCTCATGCTCACCCATGTATATATACGATTTATCATTTTATATTACCATTTCAAAGTGTTTTTTAATGTCCCTTTAAAGATGAATCTGGATTACAAAAGGTAAAAGTATTTCGCTTGTACAGAGAATAAACACATATGAGCTTTACTGTAACCTTAAAATCGCCCCCCCCCCCCCCCCACAGACCCTTGCAGATAGGGTTGGGATTTCATCATTTGTCACTATTTACACACAATTAGCTAGCTGTCTATAAAGCAAACTGTCAGTGTGACTGACCTTCAACTGCCTGCCTTGATTCCAGTTTAATATTTTGTTACATAAGGGGACGTTTTACTTGAAAACATTTCAAGTCTCTGCTCTACTGATGGACACAAAACAAAAGTAGTATGTTTTGCATATTGTTACTTGATTTTTGAATTAGATCAGGAATTTAAAAAAATATGAATTTTTTCTTTCATGATTCAGATAGAGCATGCAATTTTAGCAAGAGAACAAAAAAAATTGATAATAGGAGTAAATTAGAAAGTTGCTTAAAATTGCTTGCTCTATCTGAATCACGAAATAAAACATTTGGGTTAAGTATTTCTTTAAGAGTTAGAAAATGACTGCACACATATTTTACTTTATTGTTGTGTTATTTTGTCCACAAAATGACTTTTCTCTTATTGGGTTAAAGTCTAATAATTTAAAAACCTTATTAAATGATCTACACATAATTCATTCATTGTATAGGAAAAATATTGATAAACTTTTCTAAAGGACACAACGTTATTATAACAGTGTATTACAAAGAATAATTTCTTAAAGGGACATGAACCCTAAGGAGCATACAATTTTAAATACATTTCCAATTTATTTCTATTATCTAATTTGTTTAATTCTCATTGTATACTTTGTTGAAAAGAATACCTAGGTCGGCTCAGAAGCTGCTGATTGGTGGCTGCACATACATGTTTTTTTGTCATTGGCTTTCAGCTAGCTCCCAGTAGTGCATTGCTTCTCCTTCAACAAAGGATAGCAATATAATGAAGCAAATTATATAATAGAAGTAAATTTGAAACAATCATGAAAGAAAACATGTTGGGTTTCATGTCCCTTCAGTGATATTTTAAAATGCCATTCCCTTTTAGGGTTGCCAGGTGTCCAGTATTCAAACGGACAGTCCTGTATTTTAGTAGACTATGGAGTAAAATATTCACAAAAATACTGGGCACTTAAATGTTTTTTAAAGTCCTAAAACGTTAACTGAATTTAAAAGGCCCCCTTTGCCTCAACACATTACAAAATGGAGCAGAAAGGGAGGGGCAGTTAATGGGTAAAATCACCTCTGTCTGCATGGGCTGCTGTCAGACAAAGAGATACAATTATTATTTGTATGTTACTATTAGTAAAGGGTAAAAATGACTGCTCGGTTGTAATAAATATACACGGTGGGATCAAGACAGAAGGAAAAGTAATCAATGACAGATTGCCCAGTATACCAGTTTAGTTCAACATTATAGGGATATTAAGGTAGGCATACAATAAATACAAATAAAATAAATGGTGCTGTTAGTTCACAGCAGAAGTGTAACGGATACAAAGTGCAAAGCTTGGGACAAGGTGGAACAGTAAGGCTGCCTCCCAAAATCTAGGCCTGTTGACCATTAAACTGAATAGGGCACTGAAGGTAGTGGCCCTGCTAGGCTAGTGCTTATTAAACTACATAATACACAAATAAATCTAGGATGGCTTTGTGCCAGGGAATGTTGGTTTGTTTCCAGTTACTGATTTGTCAGCGGCATTTACTTTGCCTCCCTTTCCTCTTACATGAAGCAATCACTACTAGATTTACAAAAGCACAAACTATTTCATTATAACTGCTTCTTGTAACATTAGGTGAAAATATCTCATTTCTGTGGACTATGGCAACTAAATGGGGAATCTGCTCTGTTGGAAAAATCAGCCAAGACTTCATGGTGGCTCTGGAGTCTTTGCCAGCTAAAGACCATCAGGTGAGTGTAACAGAGATAAAGAGCCTAAAGGAACATTAGCCTTACTTAGGGAAAAAGACAGACGTTTGGGGGGAGGTATAGATAGATAGCCAGAGAAAGAGAGAGAGGAAGAGAGAGAGAAAAGAGAGAAGAGAGAGAGAGAGAGAGAGAGAGAGGAAGAGTGAAAGAGAAAGAGAGAGAGGAAGAGAGATAAAGGAAGATAGAGAGAGAGGGAGAGGAAGAGAGAGAGAGAGAAGGAAAGAGTGAGAGAAAGCGCGAGAGCGAGAGAGAGAGAAGGGTAGAGAGAGATAGAGCTACAGAGAGGAGAGACAGACATCTATTGAAATGGAGATAGATGTTCACAATAAAGCTTGCATACCATGCAAACCACTAATTCAAAATCTCACTAATAAGGTTCTCTAATGTTTTAATGTTTATCTTTGAAAGTTGGAAACAGAAGATGTTTTAAGGACATGCATGTATGACCAACCACATATGCAAACAAAAATAGTCATAAATCTCCATATCAGAATTGGAGGGTAGTAATGGTGGAAGGTTTGTGTAGACTTGAATTTATAACATGATTTTGAAAACTACTGTTTCAATTTGTATTATAGGTTATGTAGCATTTGTATTAGTGTTGGTGACTGGCCTGGAGAAGACAATGCTTGGACATATTTGAAGTATTGCTGCAGCTCTTAGGGGTAAATTTATCATGGTGCGGACAGATATGATCCACTATAGCAAATCATGTCCGCCGTACATCGATAAATACCGCCCCCGCTAGCAGGTGGTGTCAATCAACCCGATCGTATTCGATCTGGCTGATTGCTGTCTGCCACCTCAGAGGTGGCAGATGAGTTAAAGGACCAGTCAACATTGTAGATTTGCATAATTAACAAATGCATGATAAGAAGACAATGCAATAGCACTTAGTCTGAACTTCAGATGAGTGGTAGATTTTTGTTAAATAAATTGCAAACTTATGTCTATTTCCACTCCCCCTGTACCATGTGACAGCCATCAGCCAATCACAAATGCATATACGTATATGCTGTGAATTCTTGCACATGCTCAGTAGGAGCTGGTGACTCAAAAAGTGTAAATATAAAAAGACTGTGCACATTTTGTTAATGGAAGTAAATTGGAAAGTTGTTTAAAATTGCATGCTCTATCTGAATCATGAAGTTTAATTTTGACTTGAGTGTCCCTTTAAGGAGTCAGAACTGAAGCAGAGTGGGTTGGAAGCAGCATCCGCTGCTTCATAAATCGACCCCATAGAGTACATAAGACTTTTACTTCTGTAAGATCGTTGATCTGTCTCACAAATGCTACACATTTCCAAAAATACAAAGCAAGTGATCTAAAATACTACTTAAATGTTGTATATGAAACCCTGTATGAAAACATTGAAGAAAGGGGAATGTGACCCTGTATTGGCCTGGAGTGTATGGGTCAAAGCTAGGGCATGGGGTGGGATTAAATGGGAGT
The DNA here is from genome assembly GCF_027579735.1 of Bombina bombina. Taxonomy (NCBI): domain Eukaryota; kingdom Metazoa; phylum Chordata; class Amphibia; order Anura; family Bombinatoridae; genus Bombina; species Bombina bombina. The sequence continues at coordinate 185,360,370 of NC_069506.1, read as the reverse complement.
CTATAGTGTGAGTTGACAACAGGAAATGCCCTTTTTTTTATTGGACCTGAACGGCGAGGAGAAGCTCCTGCTTCACCTCTCAGATCAGCTTTTGTGTGAAAGCAGGCACTACTCACTGTTATGGAGGAGCTGCAAGCCTTGTTAGCAGAGGTCTCTGCTTTGGCGACGACTCATGGGGCTGACTGGTTGAGAACTTATCTACTGCAGTCTGGAGAGGAGACAGCTGGCCCCAGACAGTGTGAGCAGTGGCAGGCAGGAGCAGGTTGTTACCGGAGGCCAGGTAGATGGAACGGCTGTGGCAGGAGCATGTGTCGGCTTGGCCGAGACACCCAGTGCTTCTGGTATTTGCAGGAAAACAGGTGTGGCATCAGCCGGTGGACGAGGTGATCCAAGAGCTCCACGTGTCTACGGAGGCCCGATCAGGCGGGGGGATTATGTCTCAGGCAAGGGGAATAAAACGGATGTGTAGCGGGTTTGTATGTGTTTGGGGATGGTTACCTGGGGGGCAGACCTGGTTGCGTTGGGGTATGTTTTGCTGCTGACTGTGGTATGGGGTGGATTGTTTGGTTGGTGTTCTGAGTGGGGCCTTCCTTGGTGTGCTAAGGGAATGGATGGTTGTGCACTGCAGTATGGGTGGGATGTCTGGTGTACAGCTGGGTGTTTGGTTGCCAGGGCTGTGAGCTGGTACATTTCTGGTCAGGTATGGTGGCTGTATGGCTTTTCCGCATGCGGTGATTCTGTGGTCTGGATAAGGGTGTTGTGGGTACCTGGGGATGCTATTGGTGGGTAGCTATATTGCTTGTGAAAGGGTATGTAAGATGAAACGAGACTGAAATAGTAATGCCATGGCAGTGGAGGGGTCTGGGGGGGGGGAATGTTTCCTTGGGTGTTGCCTGAGGCGGTGAACCATGTGGGTGGTCTGATTTGTTTGTGTGGGGTTTGTGTGATGAGCTGGTGGAGTGGTGGATGGAGGTGTGTGCATGGGATAAGGGGAGCTATAAGGCTGGGGGACCTGCATGGCAGGGAGGTGCAGGGCCTTTCCTGGGGGACAGGATCAGTGGGGGAAGCGGTAGGGGTGTGGGGTTATGGTGGGGATGAGAATATCATGTTTTTTCCATCCTTTTATGCAGATGTGCAAGAGGAGCAGGACGGCTAGCCCACGGTATTGGAGGCTCTGCCTGGGGACATTGCGGCTGCACCAGACCAGCAGGGTGACACACTGCTAGTATTGGATGCCAACAGCGACTTCAGTGAGGAGGAGCATTTGGAAGAATCTGCAACTGGACCTGTCACAGTTGGTCATGTAGGGGACATATCTGTCCTGGCGCAGCTTTTGCAATGTATTTCACCTGCTAGGATGGACAGGGGGACAGTGGGTCAGACACAGAGGAGTAGCAGGAGGGACAGGGGGGATTTTCGGAGCAGAGGAGTGGGGGGATAATTCAAGAGCTGGCCCAGGAGGCAATGTCGTGTCTCTTCCACAGGGTGCTGGAGCTGGTATGAGGCAGCAAAGGCCTTCCATTGTCAGAGATGCCACAGAGCGGTGGTACAGCAGATCTACAGATGGGGTCAGCGGAGACAGCTCACCTACTTGGGGAGGCTGGATCATGCACCTTAACGGAGGCAGAGACATGGCAGGTTGTCGCCTAAGTGGACAGGTTTCCCAAAAAGATCTAATGGTGGTGAGAGGGGGCGAGTTCCTAGAAGGTCTGTGTTGAGGGATATGGCAGCGGAGCCATCATGGAGGGTTGTGGATGCAAGCAGCTTGGGGACAGCAACAAGGCCTTCAGGTGAGGAGGTGGATAAGGGGCAGCATAGTGGGGGGAGTTATGGAATGAGGGATGTTCTGCTGAAAGGGTTGAAGGATTTGGTAGCTCAGTTAGAGGGGAAGAAGGGGGCAGAGCCTGAGGAGGCGGTGGGGGTTTCCTTTTCTGCCACGGGAACTTGGGTGCAGCCGGATGCTACTACTGGGAGTGCAGTGGTAGTTGGGCTGGGTTCTTCAACAGAGGAGCAAGTTGCCACAGTGAGTGGTAGTGTGCAGGGTGCTGTAGGGCAGGGGTACAAGAGCGGGGCGGTAGTAAATGTAGAGGACAGTGCTTATATGAGACCATGTTTGAGTTTCATAGGTCCAGTCTGCATTCACCTGGCAGCTGATGTGAAGGAAAAAATATGTAAACGAGAGTTTTTAGAAATCTTCTCTCTGTTACCTACAGATTAGCTGTTAGAGGTAAAAGAGGATCCTAAGTCGGATCAAGGGAAGAAGGAGGAGGAGGAAAGGAAGAAGCATTATAGGAAGCTTCCTAAAAGCTTCAGCAATTGGTCTCAGGCGTTTTGTATATTGGCTAGCGTCATAGGGGAAAAGTTTCTGGAGCAGGGGTCCTCTCTTTCTTTCTACTTTGACAAAGTAGCTGGAGCTCATCGCACCTATGAGGGCATGGCGTGGTAGTGCTATGATGAGCAATTTTGTCAGAGGTTGGCAGTTCGACCGGAGATGCGATGGGATGATCGTGACATGGGCATATGGTTGGAAATCTTGACGCCCCTCTGGTCTGGACAGTCCTTTCGGACGGGAGGTGGGGGTATGGTGAGTTCGACCCCTGGAGGGAGCATGGCTGTGTCCATCAGAAAAGGCCTGTGCTTCCAATTTAATGAGGGTCAATGTCACTTTGGAGCGATGTAAGTACAAGCACGGGTGCTTGGGCTGTGGTGGAGGTCACTCCCTTTCCCATTGTTTTAAGAGAGCCAAGATGGAAGGCAAGCAGGGTGAGACAGCTTTTGCGGGCTTGGACGCCAGTAATGGTAGGAAGGATGGCTCCTTGGTTAGAACGGTACGCTAAAAGCAGGGGGAAGGCTTATGAGGTGGAGGTGTTTTTTTTGGGTTTCAGTTCAGGGTTTATGATTCCGTTCATTGAGCAGGGTGTTTCTTCGGTTTCAGGTAACCTCAAATCAGCAAGGGATTATCCGGAGGTGGTACGGGGCAAGTTGGCCAAAGACATGGAGTTGGGGAGGATGGGAGGACCTTTTGGGGAACCTCCCTTCCACAATTTGCGGGTTTCTCCATTGGGGGTTGTTCCTAATAAGGCACCCGGGCAATTTTTGTATGATCCATCACCTGTCGTACCCAAAAGGGGTGTCAGTAAACAACGACATTGACCCTTCATTGTCTATAATAAAATACGCTTCCTTTGACAGGGTTGTATATTTGGTAAGGGATGCTGGCCCGGGTGCCTTCCTGGCAAAGGTGGACATAGAGGCTGCCTTCCGACTGCTGCCGGTTCACCCTAAGTGTCACCACTTGCTTGGCTGTCATTTTGATGGAGCATTCTTTGTTGATTTGTGTTTGCCGATGGGGTGATCGATATCCTGTTTCTACTTTGAGATGTTTAGCTGCTTCATTGACTGGGTAGTACGGATGCGGTCAGGGTTTTCATCACTGGTGCACTACCTCAATGATTTTTTGTTTGTGGGACTGGCGGGGTCGGAGGTATGTGGGCGATTGATGGAAACTTTTGATTTAGTGGCCAGGGATTTTGGGATCCCTGTGGCTGCTGACAAAACGGAAGGCCGTTACCACTCTGAGTTTCCTTGGTTTCCAGATTGATATGGTGGCGATGGAATGTCGCTTGCCGGAGGATAAGCTTACGGATCTGAAACTGTGCATCACTAAGGCCTTGGGGGCAGTTAAATTACGGTTGCGGGACCTCCAGTTGTTATTGGGAAAATTGAACTTTGCTTGTCTGATCATCCCGATCAGCAGGGTTTTCTGTAGACGACTTTCATTGACTACTGCAGGGGTTCAGGCAGCTCACCACAGGATCCGGCTTTCTAGGGAGCATAAGGATGACTTGAGGGTGTGGCTGGAGTTTTCAAAGGTTGGGCTTTTGTGTAAGGGGCGAGGGGGTCGAATTCCGACATAGACTTGTTCACGGATGCGTCCGGGGCATATTTTGGAGGAAAATGGTGCATCTGAGTGTGGCCTCAGGGGTGGGCAGACGCTGGCCTTACGGGGAACTTGGTTTTCCTAGAACTTTTTCCAATCGTGGTGGCTTTAAAGGTCTGGGCTGGGTGGTTGAAAGATAAGAAAGTAATTTTCCATTCAGACAATATGGGTGGTGGTGTGTGCAGTGAACCAGTTGTTGGCCAATTCTTTGCCAGTTATTAGACTATTGACGCTCTTTGTGTTGGAGTGATTGAGGGGAAATGTGATGTTTACTGCTGTGCATGTCTCTGGAAAATTGAATAATGAGGCTGGTGCTATTTCCCTATTCCAGTGGGAGCGGTTTTGTGCAGTGGCTCGGGAGCAGAGGTTACAGGGACTGCTTGTCTGGAGGAGTTGTGGGATCTGGAGCGGTGGAGGTAATGGCCTTTCTGTTTCAGATTCTGGGTTGGGAGGACATTTCAAAGGCCTTTGTGGTTAGAATGGCTGTGAGAGGTTTGGGGAGAGGTGTAGTGTCCAAGGACAGCAGGAGACTGGTGACTTTTGCTTTGTTGAAGGAGGTGATGAGGGTTTTGAAAGATAGGTGTTTATCGGAGTATGAGTTTTTGTTATTTCAAGCAGCTTTTTCATTAGCCTTCTTTGCAGCTTTCTGAATTTTGGAATTGGTTGGGGAGGAACAAGAGAGACAAAGGGGGTTTGCAAGTGTCTGAGGTTCAAGTGGATAGGGAGTATTTGTACTTGTGGTTACAATGATCCAAAATGGATCAACGGGGTAAGGGGAAGTTAATCAAATTGTTCCCAATAACAGGGGATTGCTGCCCAGTTAGGTCAGTATCTGCCTTTTTAAAGGGTTCGGCCTCCTGGTGGGGGGCCGCTGTTGATTTACGAGGATGGATCCTCGCTTTCTTGTTTTCAGTTCTTAGCTACATGTCAGGGTATTCTAAGGCAGTTGGGTTTGGGGGCCCATGAGTTTGGAACTCATTCTTTCTGTATTGGGGCAGCAACTGATGCCGCAAGCTTGGGTCTTGGGGACGACGTAGTGAAGCAGGTTGGGAGATGGAGGTTGAATGCTTTTGAGTTGTATGTGAGACCTTCTTTATGTGTTTAGTGGTTCATTAAGTTTTCTTTTACAGGTTCTGTACATTGTTGGGTTATCGGACACTCCTACATCTATTGGGCCAGAAGAGTGGCTGCCGTTAAGACTGATGGGGTTCAGTTGGGGCTTTCAAAGGATGAGGTAATTTTTAGGTGGTTTAGGGTCCGAGGTATGAGATGGGACCAGCTTTTGGGAAGTGTGGTGGCTTATGCCAGACTTTTTAGGCCCCCCGAGATCTTGTTCATTCATGCTGGGGGTAATGACTTGGGGCAAATGCCTCAGAAGGAGTTGATTGAGAGGATTTGGGGGGATTTGGAGAGACTAGTGAGTTTGTTACCAGATTTGGTAGTGATATCCTCTGAAATAGACACAGGGTGGTTTGGAGGTCTGTTCGGATATGACCCGGTTAGAAGGGTTGAGGAAGAAGGTGAACAGGATGCTGAGTAGTTTTGTTGGGAAGTTGGGGGGCCTTAGCATTAGGCATGTTGAGTTTGAAGGAGAGTCTGGAAAATGTTAATTTTCTCAAAGACAGGGTGCACTTAAACAAGGTGGGCTTGCAGCTCTTTAACTTTAGCCTGAAGGAAGGGGTAATAAAGGCCTTGTATTTGTGTGGTGAAGCTCGACGGTAGTGTCGAGCTTTGGTGAGTGCTTGCCTGTGGTTTAGTCAAGTGGCAGGTTTTTTCTTGGATACCTCCTGTTTTGTTTAACGGGCGAGATATATGTTTAAATATGGATGTACAGTTAGGGTGATAGTGCTCTGGGAGGCAAGCACTGTGGGGTTTTATGTTCTCATAATGTAATTATGGTTATAGTTATTTATTGTTGATATTTATATATTTTAATAAACAAAGCTGCGGCCCTTATTCCCCAGTCCTGGTGTCTGTGTGTTTATTCTGGTTGTAACGTAGTGCCAAGTATAAGGGTCAAGGAAATTAGAAGCAATTAAAAATTAAACCACAATGAAAATAATGGCGGATCCAGAGGGGGGCATCGGGCAATTGCCCCCCTCCCCCGAATACCTGTCGATAGACAGTCAAAACCATTAGGAACTATTATTGTGAATCGATCCACAGAGAACTATTTTAAAATGTATCCAGTATTGCAGTACCAGACCCATTTTACAACAGTCCCTGTGATGAAGCGATTCATAATAACAGTGATTTAATACAGAGTTTCTGACTACCCTCTAGACCTCTGTGTGTAAGGTGCTAGGCTACCCACAACCCGAAATGGCCTGGGCCTGGTTGTAATGTGGCTAACAGTCTTAACATTATTCCATATGTGCATGCACGCTTGTTTAAAATATGTTCCCTGCAGCTGAAGAGTGGGGATACTTGACAGACAGAGGTCTTTGGCTGCTAAGAGAGTTGTGTGGTGTCAGTGTTTCTGTGACTGGGAGGGAATCACTCGGGACAGACATTAATTTAAAGGGATACTAAACCCAAATTTTTTCTTTCATGATTCAGATAGAGCATACAATTTTAAGCAACTTTCTATTTTACTCCTATTATCAATTTTTCTTCGTTCTCTTGGTATTTTTATTTGAAAAGCAGGAATGAAAGCTTACGAACTGGCCCATTTTAGGTTCAGCACCTGGGTTCCGCTTGCTGATTGGTGGCAAAATGTAGTCACCAATCAGCAATTGCTATCCTGGGTTCTGAACTAAAAATGGGCCGGCTCCTAAGCTTTCATTCCTGCTGTTACAAATAAAGATACCAAGAGGACAAAGAAAAAATTAAAATAGGAGTATATATATATATATATATATATATATATACTGTACATGTGTGTGTATATTTATATATATATATATATATATATATATATATATATATATATATATATATATAAATAAACATTGCTGTAGTTATGTTTGATAGGGATATTTCATACTTTTTACATAATGAATGCTGGCTCTGCTATAGTTAGTTAAACTTTGAATTCATAGTTTATATATATATTATTTTTTTTATTTATTTATTTTTTTACCTAATAATATCAACATGCAGTGGGAGGTATGCCATTAGGGGTACTTGCTAGAAAATGGGTGAGAAACACTGCTCTAGCACATCTTAGGGCTAGACTACAAGTGGCTAGGGATGGGCGAATGTGTAAATTTTCAAATTTTGAATGTTAGAACGAATGTTATTACCAAAATTCGAATTATAAATCCGAATGTTGATAAGAACGAATATTCTTAAAAATTCTATAATCGAATGCTATTTACAGTTTTCGAATGTCACTTTCGAATTTGAATGTTTATAATTATATCGAATGTCCACATTCGAAATTTCAAATTTAACATTCTATTTAACAAATACTATTCAGAAGTTCAATAGTTCATGTGGTAGGGAGGGAATCTAGTAAATTGATACATAATAGATACAAAGATATAATTTCGAATGTTTCTAAATAGAATATTGCATAATTCGAATATTACATTTAAAGAAAGCATTAGAAATACTATTACAAATCTTAATTCGAATTTTTCGAAAAGAATATTTTCGAATGTAATCATAAAATTCGAAACCAAACATTCCAAAATCTAATGTTAGAATGTTATGTATACATTCGAAATTTGATTTGAATGAACGAATGTGTTAAATTTTGTGCCATTTTTCGAATGTTGCGAAACATTCGCCCATCCCTACAAGTTGTGTACAAACGATTTGCTAGGGTTTTCACGATTGTTTGCGCTCCGTTTAAATTGCGCTGATATTACAAGTTGAGCACAATCGCAATTTACGTTAGAATCATTACCGCGATATCAGAGCTGTGGTTAACCGTTTGGTGAAATTAAGTGTCACAAAACACATCAAAAATACATTACAAAGTACAGTTACTCTTATAATAACACCAGCTAATAAAAATGATATAAAAAAAATATTGCACACAAAAGTTATAAGGGCTCAAAGATATGTGAACTTGGGGGGTAGGAAAAAAAAGGCAGGCAAAGGGCTTTAACATTGAGATACATACATATGCATGTCTAATGATTTATATATATGTATATATGTCTATATATGTGTTTATATTAATTTAGGTATTTATATGTGTATATATGTATTTAAAGACATATATATATATACACATATAAACACATAAATACATATGTACACATATATAGAAATATATTAGAGCCGTTTGCCGTGAAGTAGATGAAGAACATGTAAAAACACATTTATGCAATATTCATTTGTATTAAAAATTTTAACTATGTATTTACTGTAAATATTTAACATTCCAATGTTCTGCACATAGCAGAATATGTTCTTTGTATTTCTAAATAGATATTCCTATATATTTCTGTATATATTTATACCTATATATAATCATCTATATATATATAGGTATAAATAATTACACTACAAGTAAACTTTTTGCATGCATTGGGTTGCGCTCATATTATTACAATTACAATTTTTTCTTTCATGATTCAGATAGAAGCAACTTTATAATTTATTACTATTATCAATTTTTCTTTGTTATCTTGCTATCTTTATTTGAAAAGCAGAAATGTAAGGATAGGAGCCAGCCCATTTTTGGTTCAGCACATGGGTGGCGCTTGCTGATTAGTGGCTAGATATAGCCACCAAACAGCAAGTGCTACCCAGGTTCTGAAACCAAAAATGGGCCTGTTTTTAAGCGTACAATCCTGATTTTCCAAATAAAGATAGCAAAAGAACAAAGGGAAAACAATTCTAACACCTGAGATCTCATATCTTTGAGCCTTTATAACTTTTTTGTGCAATATTTTATTAAATGGTGTTATTATGAGTGTAACTGTACTTTGTAATGCTTTCATATAAATATTTATTTAACTCCTGCTAACCAGCTCTAGAGCAGTAATGCACTACTGGCACCTAGGTGGTTATGCAATGCTGCTCTGAAGCTGATTTTATCTATTTTTTTGAATAGCTTTATGTCTCTCTTGTATTGTTGTTTTTATTCCTAGGCAGTGGCTGTTGCTGCTAGAGATCTGAATCGTGCACAAGACTTTGCCCAAACCCATAACATACCAAAAGCATATGGGTCATATGAAGAGCTTGCCATGGATGCCCATATTGGTGAGAAGCTATATTTAAACTGAAGTTGCAATTCTTGTTGTACATAACTTCTTTGGGGAGTTGTCATCAATATTTTGGTGATGAACAGAATATTTCATTTTTATTTTTGAGCTATGAACGTTTATGAGAGTATATAGCAACTTTTAACCCTACATTAAATTGTTATATCAGCACAAAATACCACAGATATCACAAGTTTCATAATCTTTAATATATACCACGTGTAGCCAACTACATAAAAATACTTAACAAATGTTTCTCTAGATTAGTGCTTCTGACCCACACATCCAGGTTAAACATCTTCCAAAGATTACTTTACCTGATTGGCAGCATTTGTTTCATCTGGCCCATACTACTATTTCTGTTAAACATCTTCAATAGGTGACATCAGGTTATGTATAAAAAAATAACAGAGGTGAAAGTTCTGTTCACACACTTCAAAGTCTTACCATATCCCTTTGCTTGTCTATGTAAAATGAATATGAGATGGTCTCACTCACATAACACATTGGTTTCTACCCTATGATTTTTTGCTTTTTGTCTAAAGGTCAAATAAACATAAAAATGGATGTTATATAGCCCCCATGGAATCTGAGATTTAACCATGGAATAAGTGAATGAAATTAACAAACCCTAGTCAGGCCCTCACAGATACATGGACAAATGTGTATTACTCCTGATCTGTGCAGTAAAAGCCTAAAATCATAAAAGAGGGGTTTATTAAAGGAATATTAAACAGTAAATACATGGTAGACATAATAAATTATTCAAAGCAAAGATTAGCCGTGCAATAATATGTAGGTGTATGTTTTACAAGTATGGTTTTGATCACAATCTATTGAAGATTTCCACACAAAAACGCCTTTTGCTTTCCGACTAGGGCTAGATAACAAGTGGAGCGCTAAATATTGCTTGCGTGCGAGCGATATTAGCACTCCACTTTGTAATACCAGTTCACGATAATGTGCGCTGGTATTACTAGTAAATGAAAATGCGAACGCGAGCTCGCATTAGTATTGCTAGGAAGCATTGCACTCGCGAGAAAGTGCTTCTATAGGCTCCTATGGGAGCCTCGTCCTGATACCATCAAACGGCATTAGAACCTCGAACAGCAAAGGGGCTAAGTAGAGTAGCGATTGGCAGAATTTTAAAATATATTTGTATATGAATAAATACATATATATTTATGTATTATATACACATATACATATATATTTACTGGGAACACACAGTTCCCATAAACCGTCATTTAAAGGCACTTCTCAGTGCAGGGTTTTTTCTAACACCCTACTCCCACCAGCTTTATAGCCCCAAAACTGAAGAGTGCAGTTATTTTTTATTAAAAATCTCTGGTTAATTTTCAGAGCGCTAATTGCTACCACAAACTCGCGTTAGCAATAACCAGCCGCAAACGGGCAAATTTATCACTTCATTTGTAATCTAGCCCCAAATTGGTAGGCAAATTGGTAGGCAAATTAGTAGGCAAATTGGTAGGCCAAAATGGTCTTGAAAAGCTATTGAAAAGTGACTCGAAAAAATATTGTGATTGCTGAGAACTTTTCAGGCCTATAGAAGAAATAGGGCTTTTATCGAGGAAGGATCTAAAAACTGATGCCAACTTGCCAAGTGCAGGAATTAGCCAGAAACACACTATTGTGATCAAACCGAATTGAAAAGTAGCCTTTTCAGACCGAAAAAGAGCTGAAAAAGCCACAACGGATATTTAAAAAGAGCTGCAATTAAATACACTGAGGCCTATTTAACAAATGTCTGTCAGACCTGATCTGACAGTGCGGATCAGGTCCGACAGACATCGCTGAATGCGGAGAGCAATACGCTCTCCATATTCAGCATTGCACCAGCAGCTCACAAGAGCTGCTGGTGCAATGCCGCCCCCTGCAGACTCGCGGCCAATCGGCCACCAGCAGGGAGGTGTCAATCAACCCGATCGTACTCAATCGGGTTGATTTCCGGCGATTCCTGTCCTACTGCTCAGAGTTATTGGCTGTTCCGATCAGCCAATAGAATGCAAGATCAATCTGATTGGCTGATTGGATCAGCCAATCCGATTGAACTTGAATCTGATTGGCTGATTCAATCAGCCAATCGGATTTTTCCTACCTTAATTCCGATTGGCTGATAGAATCCTATCAGCCAATCGGAATTCGAGGGACGCCATCTTGGATGACGTCACTTAAAGTAACCCTCATTCGTCGGGTAGTCGTCGGGGAAGGAGGATGTTCCGTGCTGGAGGTCTTGAAGATGGAGCCGCTCCTCGTCGGATGGATGAAGATAGAAGATGCCGCTTGGATGAAGATGTCTGCCGGTCCAAATGTCCTCTTCTGCCCGGATAGGATGAAGACTTCTGCCAGTCTGGATGTCCTCTTCTGCCCCATCGGATGAAGACTTCGGCCCGGTTGGGTGAAGACGACTCAAGGTAGGGAGATCTTCAGGGGGGTAGTGTTAGGTTTATTTAAGGGGGGTTTGGGTTAGAGTAGGGGTATGTGGGTGGTGGGTTTTAATGTTGGGGGTGGTATTGTGTTTTGTTTACAGGCAAAAGAGCTGATTACTTTGGGGCATGCCCCGCAAAAAGCCCTTTTAAGGGCTGGTAATAGAGCTGTTAACTTTTGTAATTTAGATTAGGGTAGGGAATTTTTTTTATTTTGGGGGGCTTTGTTATTTTATTAGGGGGCTTAGAGTAGGTGTAATTAGCTTAAAATTCTTGTAATCTTTTTTTATTTTTTGTAATTTAGTGTTTGTTTGTTTTTGTAATTTAGTTTAGTTTATTTAATTGTAGGTAATTGTAGGTAATTTATTTAATTTATTTAATTATATTGTAGTGTTAGGTTTAATTGTAACTTAGGTTAGGATTTATTTTACAGGTAATTTGGTAATTATTTTAACTAGGTAGCTATTAAATAGTTAATAACTATTTAATAGCTATTGTACCTAGTTAAAATAAATACAAAGTTGCCTGTAAAATAAATATAAACCCTAAAAAAGCTACAATATAATTATTTGTTATATTGTAGCTATATTAGGGTTTATTTTACAGGTAAGTATTTAGCTTTAAATAGGAATACTTTAGTTAATAATATTTAATTTTTTTCTTTAGATTAAAATTATATTTAATTTAGGGGGGTGTTAGGGTTAGGGTTAGACTTAGCTTTAGGGGTTAATACATTTATTATAGTAGCGGCGAGGTCCGGTCGGCAGATTAGGGGTTAATAAGTGTAGGTAGGTAGCGGCGACGTTGGGGGGGGCAGATTAGGGGTTAATAAATATTATGAAGGTGTCGGCGATGTTAGGGGCAGCAGATTAGGGGTTCATAGGGATAATGTAGGTGGTGGCGGTGTGCGGTCGGCAAATTAGGGGTTAAAAATATTTATTATAGTGGCAGCGATGTGGGGGGACCTCGGTTTAGGGGTACATAGGTAGTTTATGGGTGTTAGTGTACTTTATAGCACAGTAGTTAAGAGCTTTATGAACCGGCGTTAGCCCAGAAAACTCTTAACTACTGACTTTTTTCTTCGGCTGGAGTCTTGTCGGTAGAGGGTCTACTGCTCACTTCAGCCAAGACTCTAAATGCCGGCGTTAGGAAGATCCCATTGAAAAGATAGGATACGCAATTGACGTAAGGGGATGTGCGGTATGGAAAAGTTGCGGCTTGAAAGTGAGCGTTAGACCCTTATCTACACGACTCTAAATACCAGCGGGCGGCCAAACGCAGCGTTAGGACCCCTTAACGCTGCTTTTGACGGCTACCACAGAACTCTAAATCTAGGCGATAGGGTGGTGTCTCATGGACTCTTGCCACCATGAAAGAAATTAATTTATTAGGTAAGCATAAAGTTTTCCTTCATACAGGTGGTAAGAGTCTATGATCCATTACTCTTCAGAAACAATCTGTGGAGTCCACGAGTAATAACATAAAGGAAGGGATTTAAAAACATCTTTTTCACTGAGAAATTAAAAACCCCAATAAAATTTTTTTTTTAAATACACTTAAAAGTAAATCAAACAGCCAAAAAAATCAAACTAAGACAACTGCATGAAGAACCTTCCTACCAAAGGCTGCATCAGAAGAAGCAAAATCATCAAAATGGTAGAATTTTGTAAAAGTATGCAAAAAAGACCAAGTGGCTATCTTGCAAATCTGGTTACTGAAGCCACATTTTTGAAGGCCTAGGAAGTGGCAACTGACCAAGTAGAACAAGCAGTAATCCTCTGCGGTGGAGGCTGACCTGCCTTCAGGTAAGCCTTGTGAATAAAAAGTTTTAACCAAGAGGCCAAAGAAACAGCAGAAACTGACCTTTCCTAGAACCAGAAAAGTAAATGAACAAACTAGAAGTTTGCCTAAAATCCTTAGTAGCATCAATGTAATATGTCAATGCCCTAAAAATGTCCAAAGTATGCAAAGATCTCTGTGAAGCATTCTTGGGATTAGAACACAGAGAAGGAACAGCAATCTCTATGCTAATGTTTTCCGAAGAAACAACCTTAGGCAATAAATCAAAATTAACATAAAACATAAATAACACTTTCCAAGAGAGCATTTTAATATCCACCTTAGGTATAGTTCAAAAGGAAGAGCCTGCAAAACCCTTAAAACCAAGTTAAGATTCCATGGAGAAGAAATTGGCTTGATTACAGGTTTAATATGAACCAAAGCCTGAACAAAACCATAAATATCAGGAAGATTAGCAATCTTCCTATTAAACAAAACTTAAAGAGCAGAAATCTGCCCTTTTACAGAACTGGCAAATAGTCCCTTATACAGACCATCCTGTAAGAACTGCAAAATCCTAGGAATTCTGAAAGAATTCCAGGAAAACCCATGATCTATACGGCAAAATTAAAGGCCTTCCAAATCTTATCCTAGTTACAGGCTTACAAGCCTAAATTAAGGTTTCAATCACAGAATCAGAGAAACTCCTATGTCTAAGTATTAACCATTCTGTTTCCATGCCATCAAGTTGCGATCCGGATGGAAAAACGGACCTTGAGACAGAAGGTCTTACCACAGAGGCCAAGGAGGACAGCTAGACATTTGAACTAGATGTGCATACCAAATCCTGCAATGCCAAGCTGGGGGCAATCAGGATTACTAAAGATTTCAAGGCGAAAAATAAAAGCAGGCACTGCAGGTTTAGGCTTAATATAAAAACGTACCTCTATTAGAACAAAGTTAAAACAGGCTGGGTTCCCAGACAGAGGACAGACACTAGAACATGGACAGGCTGACGCATTTCGCGCCCCCTAGTGGCGCTTATTCATAGACTGAAGTGTGTTAGAAAGGGTGACCTTTTTATACCTAAGTGCAAATCAGTTTTAACCCTTAGTATTCCAACACATAATTAAAAACAAAAATAGTTAAAAACAACAACAACAAGGTGTATAATAGCATTGGTGAGATAAAATAATTTCACAAATTTGCTAATTATATCAAAATAAATTGCTGAAAAACTGATAAAATATCTCGGAATTTTCAAATTTCCCAGTTTCAGCAATAAATATACTTGAAAGCCATGAGACATAATTGTATACAGGAAGATGTAACCTATAATAGAATGCCAGTCAATAATCCTGAAAACAAGCGATTAAGGGAAATCACAATAAACTGTCTAAATAAATGAATATGATTCACAATAATTAAGCTAGTAGTATTGTAGCACCGTGAGATTTTAAAAGGAGTGACACAGTATAATTGATAAAAATACTAACAATATTAGTCAAGAAAATAGGCTAAACAAGTATTAGTTGTCAATGAAATAACTAATGTCAAATTCCTTATTCATACCCAGAGGGGCTCTAGTTTTTAATTTTAAAATCCAGAACAGCCCTTTCTTATCCAGGATTTTATTTTTATTGCCTCCTCTAATTGGAACTCTAGCTAGATCTATGATTTGTGCTGAAAAATCGTCTACATTAGTAAAATGTATACTGTTGAAATGATTTGCTACTGCTGATTCTTTTACGTAATTTTTCACGTCTCTAGTATGTTCCCCCACTTTTGTCCTGAATTCCCTAGACGTTTGACCAGTATATTGATAGTGGCAAACATTGTACGTAAGCAAATACACTACCCATTGGTTACCACAGTTGGCGTAAAATTGTATTTAAAATTTTTGATTGGTAATGCTTGATTTAAAAGAATTACCTCTCAAAATAGTGGCACATGTATTGCAGTTTCTGCTGCCACATCTATAGTTTCCTTTATTTTTAAGCCAAGTGTGTTCCTTGGAGTGACTGCAATGATTGACCATGCTTGGTGAAAGAGTCTGTCCTAAGGTCTTAGGTTTCTTGGGGACAAATTTACAATTCTTAACCCATGATTTCAAAATTTCATCACCAGACAACAGATGAAGATGTTTTTTTTAGTATTTTTACAATCTGCTCATATTGTGTTGTATATTCAGTTGTAAATACTACTGAGTCAACAAAATCGCTACTATTTTTCTTTTTAGAGGATCTCCTTGTTGAAATTACATCCCTTGTTTTAACTGACTGACAACATTGTGAGAGGGATTTTCTATTATAGCCTCTTAGGACTAGTCTGTTTTCAAGTTCAATAGCTTGCTCATCATACACTTTATCAGACTTAGTATTCCTTCTGATTCTGATAAATTGACCTTTAGGAATTGCTTGTACTAGGTGTTTAGGGTGTTGAGAGCTAGCGTGTAAAATGGTACTTCCGGCACTGGATTTCCTATATGTTTTTGTACATATTTAGTTATTATTTGCCTGTAACGTTAAATCTAGGAAATCCACTTTAGTTCTACTAAAGGTCCCTGTAAATTTTAATCCCATGAGATTGTCATTAAGATAAAGCATGAATTCATGGTGTGAAGACTCGTCCAAAGGCTTATTGACTATAAATATCAAATCATCTATAAATCGTGAATAAAAGACGATGTCCTCACACCATGGATTCAGCAAATTGTAGATGTGCAAAAGTTCCCACTGGGCAAGAAACAGATTGGCAAATGATGGGGCAAATTTTGCCCCCATCGCTGTGCCACAGGTTTGCTGGAAAAATACATTGTTAAACATGAAAAAATTATGGGATAAAAGATATCTCAGGATGTCTCCTATGTAGTGTTTGGAGATATCATCCAACCTGAATTCTCTTGCAAGAAATGTTTCCACAACTTGAACCTCCAATATTTGGGGAATACAAGTATAAAGGGAAGACACATCGACTACTAGCCATGTGTAATGTTCCTGCCACTCCACATCTTCTAATTTATTAAGCAAGTGGGTGCTGTCCTCCAGGTAGCTCAACTGTCCCTTGGCAATGGGTTGTAAGATTACTAAAGATTACTAAAGATTTCTCTATGCATGTCTTGGAAATAACTCTGGGTAGAAGCAGCAGAGGAGCAAACAGATAAGTAAGCTGAAATGACCAAGGAGCTATTAGAGCATCCACTAACTCTGCTTGAGGATCCCTGGATCTCGCTAATTACCTGGGAAGTTTGTTGTTTAAATGAGAGGCCATCAGATCTATCTCTGGGAGACCCCAACGATCCACAATCTGATTGAACACAGAGACCACTCCCCTGAATGTAGAGATTGATGACTGAGAAAGTCTGCTTCTCAGATGTTTACACCTTGAATATGAATTGCAGAAACAAGACAGGAATTGATTTCTGCACATGAGACAATTCGATACACCTTCCTTATGGCTAGGGAACTGTCAGTTCTCCTCTGCTGGTTGAAATAAGCCACTCCTGTGACATTGTCTGTCTGGAAACTGAGATGGTACTCTCTTTTTTAAAGAGGCAAAGCTTGAAGAGCCCTGAAAATTGCATGCAGTTCTAGAACATTTATAGGCAAACTTGCTTCCTGAGGATCCCAAAGTCCCTGTGCTCTCAAAGACCCCCAAATAGTTCCCCACCCTTACAGACATGCATCTGTAGTGATCACCGTTAATCTCTGCACCACTGATGAAGCATACAAAGCTAAAGAGATCTCATGTGAAAATGAGCAAACTGAATTTCATCTGAAGTTGCAATCATAAGACCTAGAACTTCCATACAAAGAGCAACCAAGGGGAAAGAGAAAGACTGAAGGTTGAGACAGGCTGACACAAATCTTAACCTTTTCTGCTCTTTTAGAGAATTTTCCTAAAACTTTGGGGCTTGATTAGGAGTCTGAAAATCAGAGCAATGTTATTTAAAAATAAGCAAAACTATACATTTTTAAAACACTGTATAGGCTATATAAATGGATCATCTACAAAACATTTATGCAAAGAAAAATCTAGTGTATAATGTCCCTTTAAGGAGTTTTCTGTATTATTTATTTGACCCTGCAATATTGCATAGATCTGTGCAAGAACTCATTGCTGTCTGTTTATAACTAGCCACAACACAGGAGATAAGAAGCTTGGTAATAGTAAAAAAAGAACAGCTTTAAATGCTTATAAAACTATTTTAGAGTAGACATGTTGCAATGCAACTCTTCTTTGTTTACCTATGTAATGCACATGCAAAAACTGCTACACAGGGGCACAAAACCCACATTTTTTCTTTCATCATTCAGATAGAGCAATTAAAAAAAACAAAAAAGAGGGGGGCGGAGCCTACACTCAAAGCGGCAGGACGCGTCTTGGTGAAGCTCCAGAAGTTGGAGCAGAAATTCATAAGTTTTCAGCAGCAAACTGATAATTATATGAACATCTAAGCAGGATTGTGTCCCTGAGACTCAGCAGCTTCCATGAGTGGATGAAGGGACTGTGTTCTGCCTATGCTCTTTGAGTCAGCTACACTACAGTTCTGCACATAGGCCCAGAAGCCATCTTGAGACTCCCTATAGCCACGCGGGGATAACCAGAGGTAGACTTTGTGCAGGTTATGCAGTGCAGGTCTGGGGCTGCCGCAAATTGACCCCCCCCCTGTACACCGGGGTTACGCTATCCTGTAATAGGATAATAAATCTCACTCCTGAGAACAACTCATTTTTTGGTGCAGCATAAATTGAATGATACAAGGAGAGGACTGTGTGGAAACTACATTAATAGGGAGAGCGTCCTTCTACTGAGATGGCGAATGCTAATCAACTCCTTCTAAGTGACATAGAAGGCATACTGAATTACCACTTTCATCAGCTATGCACGCTGATAGAAACAGAATGTGAGAGCCTGAAAAATGCCATTAGTCCATTGCGGGCTACTAAACATCCACAGCTGAATCAGCAGGAAGCGGCTTCTGATACGCCACCAGTCGCAGCTAACTCTAGGGCTACCTCTGGGCGCTCCTTTGGCGAAGAACAAGCGACTGGGCAAAGACATAGAGGAGGCTTACCTCTGAGAGCTGAGGCACTCTCAGCGCCAATCAACACGGAATCAGAGTTGCAGGCACCAGCTTACCTGACGATCCGGTTTGTGGAGGCCCACGATGTCCGCATTGCGGAGCCTATCTATTCTGGGGACACGGTCTGCACGACAGAGGCGACAGGGGACATCCATTCCCCCAGGGTGATGTGGTCGGGTATTGGGCCCCTTCTCCTTGGTGCACAGGGATTTGGCCAGCTGCGAACACAGGATGCCGCGCTGAGTGACACACGATTTGGCGGCCATCATGCCGGGTCCGGCCTGAAGTCTGGGGCTCTGAGATTGTGTTTCTCTGCCTATACAGGACTTTGCTCTTGCCACCCTTCCCATAGTTTTCTCTCAAGCGAGGCATGTTTCTCACTCATGCCTAGGACCAGATCACAGCATATGATAAGAGTCAGGGTTGGAGTGGGCTAAACTTTACTTATACAGAGGTAGGTGGCTGCTCTAAGGCCATAACACTGTCTTTGAAGTGGACAATTCGGTCTCATACTCAGTGGTGTACCCTACAAGGTTTCCTATTGGTTCTCTCTACATATACCCCAGAGTAAACTGAACTTGACACTTTAAGGACATCCCTATGCTGGACAATAAGTCTCCATCACCTATCTATCCTCCTAGTGACTTTGAAAGTGAAGACATTGTGTGATATGATATAGTCATTGATTGTCCCTTCCACACAAAGTACCTTATAGAGTATCAGCTCTATTTAGCCAAGTGTTTTCATATATATTTGTGTTCACTATTTGTTAGTGTCTAAAGTTCTCTCTAATATACCTAGGTTCAACAGTGACTCATTTATATGTTATTCTTCCTCCTCCTTGCTATAAGCATACAACTAGGTCCAAGAGTGACCTTTAGAGTCTTTGGAGGAATTCAGCATAGAACATGTTATAAAAATGGAGGATTGAATTGTATATCTTTTTTATTCATTGTTATTACTTAATGCTTGCACCAATAACTACTGTTAAACTAGAAAGAGTGCCATTTATGCTTTTTGAAAATCTTTAAGTGAGATATTGCAGTGCTTTCTAGACTACATTTCCATAAGCTGTCTAGCCTGCTATATTTTTCTTTGTTTAATTATTTTCATTTATTCAGGTCCAAGAGTGACCATGTTGAACATTAGAGCACCTCCTTGAGTCTTTTATTATGTATGGGCCCATGAGTGGCCCCTTTAAATAATGGAGGTGCAATCATTCTCTATATAATTAAACAGAAAATGTGAGGTTTATCTTTAGTACCATCTGCATACCTGTGAAGCTACAGATTTGATTGTGCATTGTGTCAATACAATTTCTGTGTTTCTTTTTATTTATTTTATTTTATTTATTTCTGTATGTGATTTTTGTACTTCAGTATGCTTGTTATCGCACATTCCTAACCTCAATAAAAATTTATTTCCAAAAAAAAAAAAAAAAATGGTTTTCAGGTGACATAAATGATCAAATTTGCTTTTTTCGCATAGTATTTTTGTTGAAGAGCATACCTAGGTAAGTATGATAAACGTGTTTGGACCACTATTGTATGACAATGTAAAAAGCATTCTTGCAACTGTGAGCTGCATCCAGGTGGATTCCGAAAATGTCAGGGTGGTTCCGAAAATGTCAGGGTGGTTCCGCCACCACAATAGACTGCCCTCCGGGCAGGGTTAGCAAACTAGTGTTAAAATAAACTCAAAGCGTTGTTTTATAAATAATTAACTAACTAAATAAACCCAGTGTTATATATCAGGAACTTATCAAGAGGCTGTGAACAATTAGTGACCACAGCTCTCCACTATACACATACTGTACCTGTAGCACCAATCATAAAGAGTGATGCATTATTTGGTACATTTACTTCATGGAAACAAATCATCAAAACCATCTCTTTTTTTAATAGTCATTGGTTATCCATTTCTAGCAAAGAATAATGATCTTCACATACATCTCAATGTTTCAGGGATAGTGGCCATTTTCTCTGGACCATCTTTGTTTCCTTAAACCTACTGAAGCTTTTAAACACAATGCTGGAACAAGTGTTTTGCAACTCATGGTTATGTTCAATTATTTTCCTCCTCTATGTTAGAAATACCTTGAGGATGTATCACTGTATCATGTTAATGCTTTGCAGATATTATCTATGTTGGGGCATTGCATATTGTCCATCGGGATGTGGTTCTGATGTTCATGCAAAATGGAAAAAATGTCCTTTGTGAAAAACCACTGGCCATGAACTCTAGAGAAGTCAGAGAGCTCATTGCAGCTTCCAAGGAATATAATCTATTTTTCATGGAGGTATGTTCTATGAGAAGGTAGTAAATTATTTTGCCTACTGAAATCAACACAGTTTGTATCTCAAGCAATGATCTCAAATACAAAATAAGATGACACAATGAAAAAGACAAATTATAACTGTAAACTGTCAACATTTATATGCTTCACTGGTGAAGATTATCCAAACTGTCATAAGAGACACAGTAGAGTAGTCATCAATGACTATAGACAGAGTCATTGTAGGTAGAGTCAAGAGTAATTATAGGTAGAGTCAGGGAGGGTTGTGGTTTAATTATAGTAGGCTGTGGACTGTGGATTGCTCGCCTTCAACAAAGCATACCAAATGTTGGGAGGTATGATAATGTAATTTCTCAATAAAATCAGAATAGCATTTCCCATTATTTCTTTGGGCCAGCAGTAGCTATTGGAATAGTGTGGGGTGAAAATATTCTGCTATTTTCACAGCAGAATGTAATTACTACTATTGCAGTAAATAAAAACATGAATCTAAATAGTATCATACGGTTAGTCCACAAAAAAACATATACTAGTGAGTATTAAAAGGGATAGTAAACCCAAAAGTTTTCTTTTATGATTTAGATAGAACATACAATTTTAAACAACTTTCAAATGTACTTATATTATCAAATTTGCTTCTTGTTATCCTTTGCTGAAGGAACAGCATTTCACTACTGGCAAATCTAGTTAGCCAATCACAAGAGACAAATGTGTACAGGCACCAATTAGCAGCAGCTCCCACTAGTGTGTGATATGTGCATATTCATTTTTTTTTTTTTTTTAAAACAATTTTTTATTGGAGTTTAAAGGTAAAATAACATACAGAATACACCCATTAAAATAAAGTACAACAGGACATGGCATACATTACTCTCATATGAAGGGTAACCTATTGAGACATAACAGATGCTGTAACATCACATACCAAGACTGTGTTCTATTATTGAAGAGTATATAGATATGAACAGAAGTACCTGTCTATATAGAGAGAGGAGTTAGACTTTTATAGATAAATACTAAAACACAAATCTTAATATACAGTTAAGAGGTTACAGATCATGTCCTGATTAGATGAGATAGTAATGTTTGGGTCATAGAAATTGGAACTCCATTTTTATAGTATATTAAACGAAATATATGAACCCCACATCTTTAGAAAGGGTACTTAGTAACTTTCTAATCTAGTAGTAACTAGAAGTGGGGGGTTGGATACTGTACTGGCCATACCTAGGCCATATTTTATAAGGCAGAGAAAGAAAAAGCAGCGGGCAAGAGCCGCTCGACATATAGGGGAAAGAAGAAGAAAGGAGAAACAAAAGAAAGGGTGAGAAGGGGGGAGCCGTACTATTAGAGACATCATAATAGGGTAACCAGGGGGTGAGGAAGATAGGCAAACAGCATGAATAGGAATATAGAGGGTGGTTATTTCTAACATTAGATATCTGTGACTAGGGGAGAGAGGGAGAAAGCTATTTGTTTTTTAATTCAGATTATTCAAATTATTCAAATTATTCAAATGAGGCACCTAAATTAAAAAACTACTCGGGGCATTATCTAATATGGGTTAACGGAGAAGGTACTTCCCTTTACGTAGTTACTGAAATATAACACACAATTACCACTATAATAATAAAAAAGTAAAACCAAAGAAGTTCCAGAAGATAGAGTGAAGGCACTAAGAAGGGCTAGCCACTACAGTAGGTTGAAGTATTGTTGCATATCATAGAACATATAAAGTGTATCGTGTGTAACAGAGCTGTATGATTAATTTAAATCATTGAGCCTAAAGGTATAGCAGCTCTACCTTATACTCATATCACAAGCAATGACAGTGACAACCAATTGGTACCTCACCTTAGTGTATGTGGCATAAAGTTAAATGCTTTTAGTGAATGGTGGTGAGGAATAGCCCTATATTATCACAATGGACCTCAGACTTTTCTTATGTAAGTGGGTTAAAATAAAAGGAGCTAGAACAGAAGCTAGAACAGGAGCTATCCCAAAATCCCCCTGAGACTTATAGGCGACAGTTTCTCTATCTTCACCAAGTGTATAGATGAATTAACTAATATTTAGATATCTGCAAGTAACTACCTACTGTGGTGGTAGTAATGGTATGAGGGCTGTATAGGAATGGCATATTTGTACCGGATGGGTCATTTAAACGCAGAGAAGATGTCTCATTACTCTAGTGTAAGATTCTACTTGTACAAGGCTAAGAGAAGCCTACTCTGAGCACGGTACTGCACTGACCTCATGAGGTATGTGGAGAATGGAGTGGTAAGGTGTATGGCCTGTGATTTACTAACATAAAGTTGTGAGGCAAATTATTTACCGGTAAATGTGGGGGGGCAGTGTAGCTTACCTTAGGTCTAAACATAGTATGTGGTAATAAGTTAACAATTATCTAAGTAACTACCGAACATATATATCTGCATGCAATCAACCCCCCATTAGTCATGTAGTACAAAAGAGTGTATTAGTAATTAGTAGTTCAGAGTCCTCCAGACATCAGGCTTGTTGCCATCATTAGTGGGATTCAAAACATATATTGGAAAGAGTTATTAAAGCTTGTGTGCTATGTCCATGAGCTATATCTAGCTTTTGCGGCAACATATGCACAATCCCTATATACTATGTCATCCATCCTGAATAATATGAGTTAGAAACCTCCTAGCCAATTCCAGTCTGTATACGACCCATTGCAACATATCTCCAGTCCAGGGAGTGCTGCAATTCACTAGACAGGGAGATGTCCAGACACATGATTGCCCGATCGTTGCCTCTGTCATCCGCTCTGGGTAATGGCAATACTGGGTGTGCTTGATGAGAACAATATGACACATCCACTACCCAGTCTAACAGACCATAAATATGGCAGGGTTTACTCTCCGTGAGATCCGTGATGCAAACAGGCGGGGAGAGCGAGCGGGTGTCACTGCTCGCATGTAATGGGATCAGCTGAGCGGGTCCGGAAGGGCTGCATGGACCGACATCCAAATGCCCAGATCTGTCCGCCTGTGGGAGCAGGTCCCCGCCACACAGTTTCTGGGTTGATGGTGAGTAGTTAGCCACTTCAGGTGGGACACAGCTAGATGCAGATAGAGTTTCCGCTTCCTTAATTAAGGTCTTGAAAAGCTTCTTAATGTCCAGGTAAGTAGCGGTAGTTACATGTTCATTGTAGGTCCCCATGCTAACATCGTGAGTGATGTTGCCCCACTGAGAGCCTTTTACTGCCATGGCTATAAGAGGCTGCCGCACTGGTATTGCTTCATATATCTGGCTCTAAAACTCACTGCTTCAACATAGTCAGCGTGTCTTAGAGATCAGTGAGTGCTGCTAACGACAAGTTTCTCCTGCGTGGGTCCTCTCGTGAGGCTGAAAGATGGCTGCCATCATGGGATCCGCTAAACAGCACAACACGATCTGGTCGAGTGATTTTGTCTCAATATGCCCTACAATCCTCAAACTGCTCCAGCAAGAGCCATGGGTTATCAGATAGTTAGCAATGATCACTTCTACTGAGCTGAGCGGTCAAAGTTATACATTTTAGAAATAGATAGTCGGAGCTATGGTTCCATGCGACCGCTCAGGCTCAGAGCTGGCTCCGCCCCCCATATTCATTTTTTTAACAAGGGATACTAAGAGAAGGAAGCACATTTATAAATAGAAGTGAATTTAAAGGTGTCTTAAAATTATATGCTCTATCTGAATAATGCAAGTTTAATTTTGACTTTCCTATCCCTTTAATATTATACATACTAATCTTTTAAACAGAGGTGTTTACGCTGTTTTAACATTATACTAAGTGCTGATCCCTCATATCGTCATTCTGAACCATTAACCAACTACTTAAACATATATATATATATAAACATATCCCCCCTTCAGTCCCCTGAATATAAACACTACACAAAGAGCTGGGTATAAAAACATATTATGGTTGCATTTATTTTTAATAACAAATATTAATGTTTAAACTTGGCTTCATAAGCCGTAAACCTATGGTGGTGGCAAGCAGGGCCCTAAACTAAACCCCATATAGCCAGAGGTCACGCCCTTTGAAGGGGGGCTATCAAATGGAATAGGAGGGAGGGCCTCGTGAGGACCCTGCCCACACACATAAGTACAGACGTCATCCCCGCCCATTAGCTCGACTGTCACCCTTCTGGACTCAGTACTCTGACATTTAGGGGACGTGACCTCCAGCCACTAGGAGATTATTCCAGTTTGCATATATGTACGTAACGGGAATACTCCTACCACTAAAGCACCAGTATAATGAGCCCTACAACAAACTACCTCCCGAAGTTCCATACCTTAACGGCTAAGGGCTTACTAAGACTAGGCCAATTAACCATATCCCTGCCTTTGCTTCTAACCAGCAACCGACGGAAGCCATCTAACGGCCTGATGCCACCATCTCACAAAACTCAAACATATTGGGAACGGGCGGGTGGGGAAAACTTCCAGACTGTAGTCACCAGGAAAAAGAAGCAGAGCCCTGGCTCTCTGGGCTTAAATCTGGTAAGCTAGAACCCCCCCCCTAAATTTGCAACATAGTTGCTAACTTAACTCTTATCTAACTTCAACTAATTTTCTCCTTTCCACTAAAGGGCCAGGCACTTAATTTCGCTCCAGTACACAGGCTACCTTAAACTACCATTATTGTTTTGCTGTTTTTACTGTTACCAGTGCAGTTTCTTTAATCTTTTATTTTCCTACAGGCTTTCTGGAGTCGATTCTTCCCTGTTTATGAACAAATACGTATTTACTTATCAGAGAATGCTATAGGTGATGTAAAAGTTGTAAGCGCTGAATTTGGCTCCAAAATCGAAGATGTTCCACGAGTTATAGCTAAAGATCACGGTGGAGGTGCACTTCTGAATATTGGCTGCTATTGTGTACAGTTTGCGTTAATGGTGTTTAATGGCGAGAAACCAGAGTCTGTGACTGCCAAAGGTTTTATAAATGAGACTGGTAAGCTTTCCTTAGTCAGAAGAAATCCATTATATACATAGTAATTTTTTCAATCTGTAAGATCCAAATCCTTGAGAATTATAAACAACAGTCCCATTTTACTATTACATCTCCATAGTGTGAGTGCTGGGGTATGAACTATAATCATTCTTACGTCACTCACTTCACAATGGAAGAATAGAGAGATTATTTTATCTGCATTAATTAAGAGGTAGCATCAATTTTCTTCATTTTTTTTATCTAGTTGAAAAAGAAAAAGTAACATTATGTACAGTTTTCAGAACACTAAACATTCAATATGAAAACAGCACAACACTTGTAAAAAGCTCCCACCTGTCCCACATTTTGGTAGATAATTCTAGTTGGGGATCTATGCCCTACTCTAAATTCAGCAACTTTCCATTGCATATACAGTATATGTGCAAAATATGTGCAAAATAATGCAGGGACTATCTGAAACATGTTCATAAATGTCAGCTACACCACCTGACTCCCGGCACAGCCCTGAACCACCTCTACATTACCAACAGCTCAACCTTGGCCTGCTCACATTCACAATGATCACTTTTCCAGGGCTGCCAGACTCTGCCCCAAACCTCCAGGTTCTGGATGATGTCAATAAAATGTTGGGTGGTATGTAAGTACGAATAACATTTCAGAATATTTCTCTTTCTTGCTTGACCTAAACAACCTAAACAAAGAATACTCATCTGTAGAGCAACCTTTCAGAAAAATAAGTTCCAATAATCAATTAAAATTAAATAATAATAATAATGATAATAATAATAATAATAATAATAATAATAATAATAATAAAACATGTAAAAATACCTTAAAATCATAATTTAACAGGTCAAGACAGGTAGACCCTTGCAAGAGTAAACATATTGTACTTAGATGGGTTGAAAGTATTCTTTTTTCACTCAGACTTTGGTTTTCCATCAAGCAAGAAAATTATACACCTACCACCACACAAGGTCTATCTCCATATCATTTTTTTTGAAGATTGCTATAACATTTAAATATGATGCTATTGGAAAGTGTAAATTTTTCCTAGCTAAATACTTTGAGGCCTATTTAACAATGGTCTTGCGGACGTGATCCGACAGTGCGGATCAGGTCCGCAAGACCTCGCTGAATGCGGAGAGCAATACGCTCTCCGTATTCAACATTTCACCAGCAGCTCACAAGAGCTGCTGGTGCAACGCCACCCCCTGCAGACTCGCGGCCAATGGGCCGCCAGCAGGGGGGTGTCATTCAACCTGATCTTACTTGATCGGGTTGAATTGTGGCGATTCCTGTCCGCCTCATCAGAGCAGGCGGACAGGGTTATAGGGTTATGGAGCAGCGGTCTTTAGACCGCTGCTTCATAACTGCTGTTTCTGGCGGGTCTGAAGACTCACCAGGAACACGGGGCGTCAAGCTCCATACGGAGCTTGATAGATAGGCCCCTTTGTGTTGAACCAATCTCCTGCAAAGTTTAAGGGTTTGTAGTATAGAGCTGGTCCAAGGTAAACCGACAAATGTCACCAAATTTGTTGAGCTATTCCATAGTCATAAGCTTTTTATAAACAGCATTTAACATGGAATATGTATATATTTGGTGTGTTTGGATTACTCCACTAATTCAGTTGCCAAAAAAACTGTTACTTTTTGTATTGGTAATTTGTATGCACTAACATTCCCTATTAAAGACAAGCTTCCCAAAAGTTTTTCTTTCTAAGGGCTACAACAATATTTACCAAAGTCATAGTGAAGCAAGCAAATAGTTTAACTTGACTTTACTCCCCCTAAATAATAGCATCTGAGGTTCATTATCAATGATAAATAAGCAACATAATGTATTTCACAGGGGTTGATGAAACTGTGACAATTATTCTTCAGTACTCTAAGAAACGCCAGGCCATCCTTACCTGTACAACTGCAACTGATCTGCCAAATCGAGCTTTAATTTGTGGCTCAAAAGGAATGATTCAGGTATGCAAATGTCATGTATATGGAAACAAAGTTTTTAAAAAGGCAAAATTTTAGTCATTGATAAATAGCCTGCAGTTTAAATGTCACATTGCAAATAATGCAAATATTTTTTTATCAAAACAAAGCTATGCATAACCATGTGCACCCATAATTATTTTTTAGGCCCATGTGGTATCTTGGTGATCTCATCTCTTTTTTCTCAGAATGACAACTAAAAAAGGATAATGCAGCGGAGGATATTGACTATTATTATTTTATTTTTTATTATTATTATTTTTGATAGTCAAACACATGCAAATACCCACTAACAGACACACTCTCACATACCCACACACAGACGCATGCACACACATAGACACACACGCACATACCCACACACAGACGCATGCACACACATACCCACACACAGACACACTCTCACATACCCACACACAGACGCATGCACACACAGACACACACGTACATACCTAAACACAGACACACTCTCACATACCCACACACAGACGCATGCACACACATACCCACACACAGACACACACACGCACATACCCACACACAGACACACTCTCACATACCCACACACAGACGCATGCACACACATACCCACACACAGATACACACACGCACATACCCACACACAGACACACTCTCACATACCCACACACAGACGCATGCACACACAGACACACACGCACATACCCACACACAGACACACTCTCACATACCCACACACAGACGCATGCGCACACATGATATTACATGCTTTAGCAATACCTCATTGGTGTCTGTGTCTTTACATTATTTAGTTATAAAAAATGTTAAATTGTTCTTGCACAGACACAAATATTTTTTACTAAAAGGTTTAGGTTTCAAGTCCACTTTTTTACCCAAACATCAGGGTTAAAAGAAACTGTATTCTCTTTTATTCTCTATTATTTTATTTTTTATTATTATTATTTTTGATAGTCAAACACATGCAAATACCCACTAACAGACACACTCTCACATACCCACACACATAGACACACACGCACATACCCACACACAGACGCATGCACATACATACCCACACACAGACACACTCTCACATACCCACACACAGACGCATGCACACACAGACACACACGCACATACCTAAACACAGACACACTCTCACATACCCACACACAGACGCATGCACACACATACCCACACACAGACACACACACGCACATACCCACACACAGACAAACTCTCACATACCCACACACAGACGCATGCACACACATACCCACACACAGATACACACACGCACATACCCACACACAGACACACTCTCACATACCCACACACAGACGCATGCACACACAGACACACACACGCACATACCCACACACAGACACACTCTCACATACCCACACACAGACGCATGCGCACACATGATATTACATGCTTTAGCAATACCTCATTGGTGTCTGTGTCTTTACATTATTTAGTTATAAAAAATATTAAATTGTTCTTGCACAGACACAAATATTTTTTACTAAAAGGTTTAGGTTTCAAGTCCACTTTTTTACCCAAACATCAGGGTTAAAAGAAACTGTATTCTCTTTTATACTTTACTTTTTCATACTATTTTTATTCGTCTGCAGATTCCGTCATTCATGTGTTGCCCAACCTCAGTAATCCTTAATGAAAAAGAGACTACGTTCCCTCTTCCCCCATGTACAAAGCCATTGAATTATGACAACGATATTGGTCTGTGTTATGAGGCAGAACATGTACGTCAGTGTTTATTAAAAGGTAACAGAAAAAGGTGTCATTTATTTCCATTGTACTGCTGACATTATCAAAAAAGCATTGCTGCAATCAACCTATCAGAAAATGATCCCAGTGAAAATCATGTTTTTGTTATATACATGTTCTCTTGGAATATTAGTTTTACAATTTGGAATACAAATAACATTGGTACAAATTTAGCTTAGAAGAGAAAGACCAAAAATTGAGAGGCAGTTAAGATGTGAAGTCAGATGAAATTCCAACTTGACATCTCTTTACTTTGCTCAGTAAGAAAGGTGATGAGACTCTGCATGGGCGGGCACAATGAATGCCCCAATCATCTGTAAGATAATACTAATCAAAAAGGTACTAGCGCATTAGCTCCTTCCCACCATTTTGTCCTAATATGTAGACTTGGAATTATCAGATCTCCTAAAAGTTAATCTAAGCTTCCATTACAATAATGTGGTAATGGGTGGTTTTATAAGCTCTCGGCACTATTCCTTTACTCATATTGAAAACAATTAAACTGATATAATAGAGCATTTGGGTACCTATATCTCACAATGTGGGTCTACGGATCCCTTTAAAAACTAAAGTCTAACCCAGTATATAGTTAATGATTTACATTAAAGGGACAGTCAACCTAAAAATTATTATTACATATTTAGATAATGTATTTAACTATGTTGACAGCAAATTGTAGGCCAATTATGCTCTAAATATAGTTTGCAAGAAAAACCATGTACTATTTCACCTCGGGCCATTTTGAAATGGCCGCCTGACCCCTCCTGTCCTGAAGTCACCCTCCAGCTTCCAGTGAGTGTTCCAAGTCTATCCTGTGCGTTCCTTTGTTTCGCGCATGCGCAATGTGCCGGTTTTGATAAAATGGGGCATTTGGAGTCAGGAAGAAAACAAACCGCTCAGTACCATAGTGGTTGTTCTATGTGGCGCACCAGTGTCCCAAAGCAGTTGGAGTGGTAATTAAAGTTATCAGAAGTACAGCGGTCTCACAGCAGTTTTTACAACTCCAACTGCTGTGGGACTGCTAATGCTTCTGATGACTTAAATTACCACATTGCTGCTGACAGCCGCATAGGTTATTGGAACTGTAACTGAGGATAGTGTAAATAAAGATCCTCAAATTGTCTCAGGTCCTGCCAAAGCTACTTTGTATTGCCCGGGGGATTAGAACAATTGGAGGGTGATAGTGGCAGCAGGAAATTTGAATATCGGTAGCAAGCGTGCATGGTATTAATGAGGGATTAGTGCCGTTAACCCTCACCCTGTTGGCAGCTGCGTCTCATTAACACATGATGGTGTCTGGTGCACATGAGCTTTGGCAGGACCTGAGATAAATCCAGGATCTTTATTTATTTATTGCTACCAATATTCAGATCTTTATTTACACTATCCTCAGTTACAGTTCCAATAACCTATGCGGCTGTCAGCAGCAATGTGGTAATTGAAGTCATCAGAAGCACAGTGGTCCCACAGCAGCTGGAGTTGTAAAAACTGCTGTGGGACCGCTGTACTTCTGATTACTTCAATTACAACTAAAACTGCTGTGGGACACTGGTGCGCCGCTATGGTACTGAGCGGTTTGTTTTATTCCTGACTCCAAATGCCCCCTTGACAAAACAGGCGCATTGTGCATGCACGAAACAGAGGAGCGTGCAGGATCGACTTGGAACACTCACTGGAAGCTGGAGGGTGATGCCAGGACAGGAGGGGCCAGGCGGCCATTTCAAAACGGCCCGAGGTGACATAGTATGTGATTTGTCTTGCAAACTATATTTAGAGCTTACATTTTGCTGTCAACATCATTAAATACATTATCTAAATATGTAATAATAATTTTTAGGTTGACTGTCCCTTTAAATTAACCACCCAGGGTGTCTTACATCCCACACTAAGTATATTCTATAGTTTATTATATATATATCTATTATAATATAAAATAGTATATTAAGTATTTTAACCAATTTTGTAATAAACATAAACGTGTTTTTAACTTTGGCATATTTTTTTTATTTTCAGCAACAAAATTTCATAAATATGATATTAATACTTCGCAGAGGACAGTGGCTGCAGGTTTTCTGGTTTACAACAGTGTGTTTTTTACTTCTTATATCATGGTTGCACTGTACCAAACATGATATTAAAAGTAAACATGTTCGGTTTAGTTTGTAAACCAGAAAACTTGCGCCCATACTGTATTTGTGTTTATATGTGTATATACTGTATGTCTGTATACATTTACACACATATAAATACATATGTACACACACACACACACATATATATATATATATATATATGTGTGTTTATATGTGTATATAATGTATGTCTGTACACATTTATACACATATAAATACATATGTACACACACACACACATATATATATATATATATATATATATATATATATATATATATATATATATATATATATATATATATACAGTATATATATGTGTGTTTATATGTGTATATAATGTATGTCTGTACACATTTATACACATATAAATACATATGTACACACACACATATATATATATATATATATATATATATATATTTATTTAAACATGTTTTATGTATGTATCACTATGTTAAAGCCCTTTGCAGTCCTTTTTTCTCCCTACCACCTGAGACCTCATATCTTTGAGCCCTTATAACTTTTGTGTGCATTATTTTCTTTCATGTAATTAGCAAGAGTCCATGAGCTAGTGACGTATGGGATATACATTCCTACCAGGAGGGGCAAAGTTTCCCAAACCTTAAAATGCCTATAAATACACCCCTCACCACACCCACAATTCAGTTTTACAAACTTTGCCTCCCATGGAGGTGGTGAAGTAAGTTTGTGCTAGATTCTACGTTGATATGCGCTTCGCAACAGGTTGAAGTCCGGTTTTCCTCTCGAAGTGCAGTGAATGTCAGAGGGATGTGAAGAGAGTATTGCCTATTTGAATACAATGGTCTACCTCTAGGGGATCTATTTCATAGGTTCTCTGTTATCGGTCGTAGAGATTTCTTCTCCTACCTCCCTTTTCAGATCGACGATATACTCTTATATACCATTACCTCTACTGATTCTCGTTTCAGTACTGGTTTGGATATCTACTATATGTAGATGAGTGTCCTGGGGTAAGTAAGTCTTATTTTTTGTGACACTCTAAGCTATGGTTGGGCACTTTATATGTAAAGTTCTAAATATATGTCTATAAACTTATATTTGCCTTGATTCAGGATAATCAGTATTCCTTTTCAATACAGACTGTCAGTTTCATTATTGGGATAATGCATTTAGTTATTTTTTCTTACCTTGAAAAATTTCATTTGGAGTGGTGCAGGGATGGCAGAAAATGTTTATTTTTATTACGTCATTTTTGGCGCAAACTTTTTTTGGCGCTAAAAATTTTGTCATTTCCGGCGACGTAATTTACGCTGGAAGTTGTATTCTGTTACGCATGCGTATTCAGACATTTTTTTGCGCCAAAAAAAATGTGGGCGTCTTTTTTTACTCACATTATTTAAACATTTCCTTTTCATTGCTTCTGGTTTCTAGAAGCTTATTATTTTGCATTCTTTCCCATTCCTGAAACTGTCATTTAAGGAATTTGATAATTTTGCTTTATATGTTGTTTTTTCTATTACATATTGCAAGATGTCTCATCCTGACCCTGGATCAAAATCCACTAATGGACAGACGCTGCCTGATGCTGGTTCTACCAAAGTTAAGTGCATATGTTGTAAACTTGTGGTAACTGTTCCTCCAGCTGTAGTTTGTGAAAGCTGTCATGATAAACTTTCCAATGCAGATTGTGTTTCCATTAGTAATAATCCTTTACCTGTTGTTGTTCCTTCAACATCTATTGTTCAGGATGTTCCTGTTAATGTAAAAGAATTTGTTTCTAATTCTATTAGGAAGGCTCTGTCTGTTATTCCTCCTTCCAGTAAACGTAAAAGGTCTTTCAAGACTTCTCACATTTCAGATGAATTTTTAGGCGACCACCATCATTCTGACTTATCTGTTTCTGATGAGGTTTTTTCCGGTTCAGAAGATTCTACTACAGATATTGATACTGATAAATTTTCATATTTATTTAAGATGGAGTTTATTCGTTCATTACTTAAAGAAGTTTTGATTGCTTTAGATATGGAGGAGTCCAGTCCTCTTGATACTAAAACTGCTAAAAGATTAAATTCGGTTTATAAACCTCATGTGTTAATTCCAGAAGTTTTTCCAGTTCCTGATGCTATCTCAGATGTGATTGCTAGGGAATGGGATAGTCTGGGTACTTCATTTACTCCTTCTCCAAGGTTTAAGAAATTGTACCCTGTGCCATCTGATAGATTGGAGTTTTGGGATAAAATCCCTAAAGTCGATGGGGCTATCTCTACTCTTGCCAAACGTACTGCTATTCCTACGGCAGATAGCACCTCGTTTAAAGATCCTTTAGATAGGAAAATTGAATCTTTTTTGAGAAAAGCTTATTTATGTTCAGGTAATCTACTTAGACCTGCTATCTCTTTGGCTGATGTTGCTGCAGCTTCAACTTTCTGGTTGGAGGCTTTAGCGCAACAAGTGACAGATCATAATACATATAGCATTGTTAAACTTCTTCAACACGCTAATAACTTTGTCTGTGATGCCTTTTTTGATATCATTAGAGTTGATGTCCGGTATATGTCTTTAGCTATTTTAGCTAGACGAGCTTTATGGCTTAAATCCTGGAATGTAGATATGACTTCTAAGTCAACTTTGCTTTCTCTCTCTTTCCAAGGTAATAAATTGTTTGGTTCTCAGTTGGATTCTATAATTTCAACTGTTACTGGAGGGAAGGGTGCCTTTTTGCCTCAGGGCAAAAAATCTAAAGGTAATTACAGGGCTGCTAATAGTTTTCGTTCCTTTCGTCAGAATAAGGAGCAGAAGCCCGATCCTTCCCCTAAAGGAACAGTTTCCAGTCTGGAATAAATCCAAGCCTTCCAGAAAGTCAAAACCAGCCCCTAAATCCGCATGAAGGTGCGGCCCTCATTCTAGCGCAGCTGGTATGGGGCAGGTTACTATTTTTTAAGGATGTTTGGATCAATTCGGTTCACAATCTTTGGATTCAGAACATTGTTTCGCAAGGGTACAGAATAGGTTTCAAAGTAAGACCGCCTGTGAGAAGATTCTTTCTCTCACGCATTCCAGTCAATCCAGTGAAGGCTCAGGCGTTTCTGAAATGTGTTTCAGACCAAGAGTTAGCTGGGGTAATTTTACCAGTTCCAGTTCTGGAACAGGGTCTGGGGTTTTATTCAAATCTATTCAACGTACCAAAGAAAGAGAATTCTTTCAGACCGGTTCTGGACCTAAAAATATTGAATCGTTATGTAAGGATACCAACATTCAAAATGGTGACTATAAGAACTATTCTGCCTTTTGTTCAGCAAGGGCATTATATGTCTACAATAGACTTACAGGATGCATACCTGCATTTTCCAATTCATCCAGATCACTATCAGTTTCTGAGATTCTCTTTTCTAGACAAGCATTACCAGTTTATTGCTCTTCCATTTGGTCTAGCAACAGTGCCAAGGATCTTTTCGAAGGTTCTCGGTGCCCTTCTCTCTGTAATCAGAGAACAGGGTATTGCGGTATTTCCTTATTTGGACGATATCTTGGTACTTGCTCAGTCTTTACATTCTGCAGAATCTTATAGAAATCAACTTGTGTTGTTTCTTCAAGGACATGGTTGGAGGATCAATTTACCAAAGAGTTCCTTGATTCCTCAGACAAGTGTAACCTTTTTAGGTTTCCAAATAGATTCAGTGTCCATGACTTTGTCTCTGACAGAAAAGAGACGTCTGAAATTGGTTTCAGCCTGTTGAAACCTTCAGTCTCAATTGTTCCCTTCGGTAGCATTATGCATGGAGATTTTAGGTCTCATGACTGCTGCATCGGACGCGATCCCTTTTGCTCGTTTTCACACGAGACCACTCCAGCTTTATATGCTGAACCAGTGGTGCAAGGATTATAAAAGGATATCACAAATAATATGCTTAAATCCCAATGTTCAATCATCTCTAACTTGGTGGATGGATCACCATCGTTTAATTCAAGGGGCCTCTTTTGTTCGTCCAACCTGGACTGTGATCTCAACAGATGCGAGTCTATCAGGTTGGGGAGCTGTATGGGGATCTCTGACAGCGCAAGGGGTTTGGGAATCTCAGGAGGCGAGATTACCAATCAACATTTTGGAACTCCGTGCGATTTTCAGAGCTCTTCAGTTCTGGCCTCTTCTGAAGAGAGAATCGTTTATTTGTTTTCAAACAGACAATGTCACGACCGTGGCATATGTCAATCCTCAAGGGGGGGACTCACAGTCCTCAAGCTATGAAAGAAGTATCTCGGATACTTGCATGGGCGGAATCCAGCTCCTGTCTAATTTCTGCAGTTCACATCCCAGGTGTAGACAATTAGGAAGCGGATTACCTCAGTCGCCAGACCTTACATCCGGGCGAATGGTCTCTTCATCCTGAGGTTTTTCTTCAGATTGTTCAAATCTGGGGTCTTCCAGAAATAGATCTGATGGCCTCTCATCTGAACAAGAAACTTCCCAGGTATCTCTCCAGATCCCGGGATCCTCAGGCGGAAGCAGTGGATGCGTTGTCACTTCCTTGGAATTATCATCCTGCTTATATCTTTCCGCCTCTAGTTCTTCTTCCAAAAGTAATCTCCAAAATTCTATTGGAGCATTCATTTGTACTGCTGGTGGCTCCAGCATGGCCACACAGGTTTTGGTTTGCGGATCTCGTTCGGATGGCCAGTTACCAACCTTGGACACTTCCATTAAGACCAGACCTTCTATCTCAAGGCCCATTTTTCCATTAGGATCTCAAATCATTAAATTTGAAGGTATGGAGATTGAACGCTTGATCCTCAGTCATAGAGGTTTCTCTGACTCAGTGATTAACACTATGTTACAGGCTCGTAAATCCGTCTCTAGAAAGATTTATTATCGCGTTTGGAAGACTTACATCTCTTGGTGTTCTTCTCATAAATTTTCCTGGCATTCTTTCAGAATTCCTAGAATTTTACAATTTCGTCAGGATGGTTTGGATAAAGGTTTGTCTGCAAGTTCTTTGAAGGGACAAATCTCTGCTCTTTCTGTTCTTTTTCACAGAAAGATTGCTAATCTTCCTGATATTCATTGTTTTGTACAGGCTTTGTCTCGTATCAAACCTGTCATTAAGTCGATCTCTCCTCCTTGGAGTCTTAATTTGGTTTTGAAAGCTTTACAGGCTCCTCCGTTTGAGCCTATGCATTCTCTAGACATTAAATTACTTTCCTGGAAAGTATTGTTCCTTTTGGCTATCTCTTCTGCGAGAAGAGTTTCTGAGTTATCTGCTCTTTCTTGTGAGTCTCCTTTTCTGATTTTTCATCAGGATAAGGCGGTGTTATGGACTTCTTTTCAATTTTTACCTAAGGTTGTGAATTCTAACAACATTAGTAGAGAAATTGTTGTTCCTTCATTATGTCCTAATCTTAAGAATACTAAGGAAAGATCGTTACATTCTTTGGATGTAGTTAGAGCTTTGAAATACTATGTTGAAGCTACTAAAGATTTTAGGAAGACTTCCAGTCTTTTTGTTATCTTTTCTGGTTCCAGGAAAGGTCAGAAGGCTTCCGCCATTTCTTTGGCGTCTTGGTTAAAGTCTTTGATTCATCATGCCTATGTGGAGTCGGGTAAGTCCCCGCCTCAAAGGATTACGGCTCATTCTACTAGGTCAGTTTCTACTTCCTGGGCTTTTAGGAATGAAGCTTCTGTTGATCAGATTTGCAAAGCAGCGACTTGGTCTTCTTTGCATACTTTTACTAAATTCTACCATTTTGATGTGTTTTCTTCTTCTGAAGTAGTTTTTGGTAGAAAAGTACTTCAGGCAGCTGTTTCTGTTTGATTCGTCTGCTTATAATTTCAGTTTTTTTCATTAGAAAGATTAAAACTTTTTGATTTGGGTTGTGGATTATTTTTTCAGCGGAATTGGCTGTCTTTATTTTATCCCTCCCTCTCTAGTGACTCTTGCGTGGAAGTTCCACATCTTGGGTATCTGCTATCCCATACGTCACTAGCTCATGGACTCTTGCTAATTACATGAAAGAAAACATAATTTATGTAAGAACTTACCTGATAAATTCATTTCTTTCATATTAGCAAGAGTCCATGAGACCCACCCTTTTTTGTGGTGGTTATGATTTTTTTGTATAAAGCACAATTATTCCAGTTCCTTATTTTTTTATGCTTTCGCTCCTTTCTTATCACCCCACTTCTTGGCTATTCGTTAAACTGGATTGTGGGTGTGGTGAGGGGTGTATTTATAGGCATTTTAAGGTTTGGGAAACTTTGCCCCTCCTGGTAGGAATGTATATCCCATACGTCACTAGCTCATGGACTCTTGCTAATATGAAAGAAATGAATTTATCAGGTAAGTTCTTACATAAATTATGTTTTTTTAAAATATTTTTTATTAGTTAGTGTTAAGAGTGTAACTGTACTTTTAAATATATTTTTGATGTTTTTTATGCCACTTTTTTGACTCGTTTAACAGTTAACCAGAGCTCTGAAGTTGCTGTAATCATTTTGGCATAAATCATGATTGCGCTTACGCGTTCACATTTACTTTAAACTTCTAATACGAGTGGAATTTAACTTGCGTGCAAATGGCTACAAAAACCCAATGTTGCTTGTGCGTAAATTATATTTCTCCACTTGTAATCTAGCCCTATATGTTATGTAAACATGTTTTTAAAATATCGCCTCTCCACACTGCTGAGATTCGCATTCATTATCTATGTGCTCAGAGTGTTCAAGGGAAGGCAGTCCTATACTTTGCTATGGAACACAGTACTGGGAAATTTTCAGATTTACAGTACATAAAAAGGGGGCAAAATAATTATTGAAAGTATATTACAGCGTTGTTTTACTATACATAATTATTTTATATGACAATCTCAAACTGTTCACTGTCCCTTTACAGCTGTTTAATGTACTATTAAATACAGTAGAACTGCATAATCCACACATGCACAATAAAAAGACAATGCAATAGCACGTGCTACTAATTTCAAATTTCTTTATTTCCCTGCCCATTTTATCATATGACAGCCATCAGTCAATCCCTGACTCATATATGTATATATATGAGCATACCTCCCAACATTTCAAAATTCAAAAGAGGGACACCCCCCCCCCCCCACACACACACACACACACCCCTGCAGCAAAAAAAAAAATGAAATGTGGTGGGCAGGAGCAGGGACGGGGCTTAAAAAAAAATCATAAGACCAAAGTAATATAAATAAAATTCTAAATAAATTCATATCTTTTAATACTCTTAGGCAGCAAATCAAACACAAGCTCAAACCACTGGTATAGCTATGTGAGCTATGTATTTAATTAGCCTTTGCAGATACAGTGCTAAATATTTTTATCTTAATTGGACATTTAATAATAGAGTCTTTAAAACTGCTCTCTGCATTCCCCATTAATATTCTAGATTCTGGCTTTTAAAGTCAGCAAAAATGCACAGTTACACACTACATAGCATACACTTACACATTCAGATACACACACACTACATAGCATACACTTACACATGCAGATACACACACTACATATCATACACTTATACAGGCAGATACACACACACTACATAGCATACACTTACACATGCATATACACACACACTACATATACACTTATACAGGCATATACACACACACTACATAGCATACACTTATACATGCAGATACACACACACTACATAGCATACACTTATACATGCAGATACACACACTACATAGCATACACTTATACATGCAGATACACACACACACACTACATAGCTTACACTTACACATGTAGATACACACACACACTACATAGCATACACTAATACATGCAGATACACACACACACTACATAGCTTACACTTATACATGCAGTGACACACACTACATAGTATACACTTACACATGCAGATACACACACACTACATAGTATACACTTATACATGCAGATACACACACACTACATAGCATACACTTATACATGCAGATACACACTTATACATACAGATACACACACACTCTACATAGCTTACATTTATACATGCAGAGACACACACTACATAGTATACATTTACACATGCAGATACACACACACTACATAGTATACACTTATACATGCAGATACACACACACTTATACATGCAGATATACACTACATAGCTTACACTTATACATGCAGATACACACACACACTACATAGCTTACACTTATACATGCAAATACACACACACACTACATAGCATACACTTATACATGCAAATACACACACACTTATAGATACAGATAGACACACACACTACATCATATATGGGTATCTGTAATTCATTGTATTGTATGGGGTCCTGGGGTTGGCAAGCACATTAGCTGGCAGTCTGAGGATGCCACTGTTCGTTACCCTGGTATTAGCACTGCTCATCGTATAAAACTGAGGGCATGCTAGTATTATCACCAGGGGTTAGATGTCGTTACTACCAGTAGTTAGAGGTCACCATTACCTGAGGTCAGAGGGTATATAGCCTTCTTACTCCTACTTAACACACACACCATTCCTTTTCCACAGGGAATCTAACAGGTATATAACCCTGGAAGAGAAAAGCCAGCTGCTTCTGAGTATGTGCCCAATAGAATTTAAAAAAAAAATATTTTTGGCTATGCGGGGCAGATGGCTAGCAACCGGGACAGACCCCTAAAATCGGGGCTGTCCCGCGAAAATCGTGACAGTTTGGGGGTATGTATGAGCACTTTCTCAGTAGGAGCTGGGGCCTCAGAAAGTGCACTTATAAAAAGACTGAGAACAAATTGATAAGGAAAGTATATTGGAAAGTTGTTTAAAATTACATGTTCTATCTGATTCATAACAGTTTACTTTTGACTTTAATATCCCTTTAAATTGAAACTGAAACTAATACAGCTTTTTCTGCATTTTTATAATGCAAAAAAACAAAAAATGCATGTTTAAATATCGCTTTTTAACAACCCGTGGAAAACTAACGATATGTGACCGTTGGGACTTAAATAAGTCATTAACTAGAAATTTTGCATTTCAGGCCTAAAGGAAAGTCCCCTAATGAGCTTGGAAGAAAGTGAGACTGTAGCCAACATTATGGATGAGGTTCGAAAGCAAATTGGTGTCATATATCCTCAGGACATGGTCTGAGTAACTGGAACAAAATAGCTATAAATTCTGGATAAATAAGCACTAAATGCAACCTAACAAGATCACAAATCTCAGTAGATGGATGATCATTTTGCAAACAGACTTACAAGATACATTTTAAAATGTGGCACAATCTACAGACACATTAAACAGAATATTGGATTCAACTAGAACCTATTCATTGTTAATGTACATTTACTGTGAACACTATGATTGGCTTATGTAAAGGACATACAAATATTTCAAATCTGGTTTTATTGTATCTATTTAATTGTATGTGACTAGCTTAAATATAGGGAAAATGTTTTTATGGATAACTGCAATTATTGAGAACCATTAGTGTATGTATCATCTGATATGATGACAAACGTGTATATCCTTATATATGAATATTATTATTGTTGGGTCATATTTTATTTCATTGCAACCCCCATAAAAATGTATGCGTATGCCCATTTTTCCAATAGGCTCTTTCCAGTTTTCAGATATAATTCTTTAACCCCTTAGTGACCAGACCATTTTTCAATTTTCTTACCGTTAGGGACCAGGGCTATTTTTACATTTCTGCCGTGTTTGTATTTAGATGTAATTTTCCTCTTACTCATTTACTGTACCCACACATATTATATACCGTTTTTCTCGCCATTAAATGGAATTTCTAAAGATACCATTATTTTCATCATATCATATAATTTACTATAATTTTTTTATAAAATATGATGAAAAAAACACTTTTTCTAACTTTGACCCCTAAAATCTGTTACACATCTATAACCACCAAAAAACACCCATGCTAAAGTTTCTAAATTTTGTCCTGAGTTTAGAAATACCCAATGTTTACATGTTCTTTGCTTTTTTTGCAAGTTATAGGGCAATAAGTACAAGTAACACTTTGCTATTTCCAAACCATTTTTTTTTTTTAAATTAGCGATAGTTGGGGGCGTGTCCGGGCAATGGCCATGACAGGCTGCAAAAACTAGAAGCTCTGCATTCATGAAAGATAATCCGCCAATTATCTACAAAAAATAACAAGCATCCTTGCTAAAAAGATATAGGAATCTAAATAAAATATCTCTCTGCACTGATTTGGGTGTTTATTGACTAAATATTTCCAAGCTGGAGCACTAGACTGGATCGTTGGAAGCCGAGGTGGTGGCCTAGCTTGCAGGCCTCCAACACCCCCCCCCCCCCCCGGGTAATCCGGGTAGAGCAGTAAATTTTACACTGCTTGATACACTGAGCTGACGCTGCTACTTGTAACCAAGAGCCTATCTTACCTCTAAGTTAAACATGGAGGGGATAGATGGATGGGAGTCAGAAATACTCCAAATGCTACATAACCATTTTGTGTGTCTGGATCGGAGGCTCACTACATTAATTCAAAAAGTGTCTGCAGTGTGAACCGTGGCTTCGCATAGTGTTGTGCTGTCTGAGCAGCCTACAAACGGAGTTCCCGGTGAGGAAACAGATGAATTGATTGTCCCTGCAGCGGATTTACCTATATGTGATAGCAGCAGTAAGACTAAATCAGATGCGATGCATTCGCCTGGGGAGCCCCTACTTGCTGGAGATTTGATTGACCGGTCAGCTGCATAGCGGGATAGATCCGAGCCTCAAGACAAGGAAGGGACTTTTCAGTCCACAC
This sequence comes from Bombina bombina, assembly GCF_027579735.1. Taxonomy (NCBI): domain Eukaryota; kingdom Metazoa; phylum Chordata; class Amphibia; order Anura; family Bombinatoridae; genus Bombina; species Bombina bombina. The sequence goes on along the minus strand of NC_069506.1, from coordinate 185,318,023 downwards.
TACAATGGGGGAAGAAAGCGCTACCTCCTAAGAATTGGTCCGGTTTCTACTGTCTGGGGCGTAGCGATGTGGAGACCCTGGATTGTGCGCCTCTGACCTGGCCGATATCTTTCTTTTCATCTACAGACAGGTTGGTCTTCATGGAGAAAGGGGCTTACCCGCTGTCTTTGATCCATGGTGTTCAGCTCCCACTAGGAGAAAATATATCAGGCAGTATGGGCCAATAAATAACAGGGACACCACAGGCGTGTGAGACAGAGAGCCAATACACTCTGAGGGTGAAAAATCTGATGCGACTCTCTGCCAAAGTTATTGCCGCAGGATCCTCCAGGCTGAACACTCCCTGGTTTGGCAGTATAAAGGCCCTGCACATAGACAGTTATCGGTACCGTCTGGATAGTACAGGCGTAGGGTAATGGCGACTATGAGAAACTTGAGATGCTGACTACTCCTCTGTTTGTTAACGCTATCCTTTATGTGCAAATCTTATATTCTCATACATGAAGGCTTCTGAGCCAGAGTCTGGAGAATTTGGGACATAATACTTATGAGACTTTCAGTATGCTTTTAACCAGATGAGTATGTTATGCCTTTAAGATTTCTAATGTTATGTTAGAGGTTCTAGTAGCAATTTCTGTGCAAATATTCACTAGACAGCTGAGCCCCTATATCCAGAAAATATTATTCTAGATTTTAAAAGAGAATGGTACTGCACAAGGAAGATAAAGCTGTTCCCCGTATTAATATTCATATTATAATAGGCTCCTCACTGTTTATTTAGTCATAGCTCTGCAGTATCTGATAGAACTAAATCATTGTTGTTCTGTAGCCGACAATCAGATGGGGCCTGTTCCTTTCTTATTTTACTGTAATATTATAATGCTGCATATTACAATTCTATGTAAACATGGTAAAATGTTTTCTTTCTTTTTATTTTTTTTATTTTTATTCTTTTTAATTTTTTCAATGAGTGTGTGATTTTATGTCATTGCAGGAAAGTGTGTGGAGAATATCCACATTCTGTAAATACCAATTCAGACTATATTGAATATAGTTTCTTTATATTAGAAAGGATTATCTTAGTAACGTACATCTGTTACTAGTCAGATGTTGAGGTTTGCATATGTGCTGGGTATATGGTATGTAACTGCAACGCTTATATCCTTTTTTTTTTTTTTTTTGGCAGCATAGATTGCACAGTTAAGATATATTACATCCTGAATTCAATAAGAGATTTATTTTCTTTAGAATGCCCCCTATTGGATTACATTGTACACTTAGGCTGAATGGGGGGACACTTGAAGGGGGGGAGACTAATGTCAAGGTCAAAATATGAATATGAACTGCTCTACCGGTCACTCCCATGCACACTTATCTTGACCTGTTGAGAAGGTAAACATGCATAGCTATTACCGGGGGGTATCCCTTATCGGGATAGTACAATTTGCGGCCCTGCTGTCAGTGGCCAAGGCAGTGGGGTATGTAATTCTAGGCCCTTAATCTAAGCGGTAGTGCTACTTTTCATTTAGAGTTATTTCCCCTCTCTTCAAGTCAATATTTAGAATTCTTAAACTTCTAATCTAGGCCTTAGAGTCTTGTTCGCAACTTTCAACTGTAATCTATAGGGGCTATATTTCTCATTTGTTTATGATTGGTCCCCCCCTATGCCACTTTTCTTCTACCTATTATATTTTCGGAGTATAGGGGAGGTCCTGGTAACTTCACTGCCCCCTATTACACGGTCTCAATATGAAGCTATCCAAATATATTTTTAAGCCCTGGGGTGGTACCACATATACAGCCTAGCTAATAGCTTAGATGCAGTTGTTTCAAGTTTCAGTTATCCTGCTATGGTACCCCCCCTGATAAGTGTTCTCCAATAGATGTTGATTATATAAAAAAAAATTACTTCTGTATAAGTTGTCTAACCTATTATTCATAATTGATCATTTTCCCTCCTCTGTTTCTATAGATTTCTGGGCAATTCTGAGGCCCTGGCAGGCATAGGAGGTGCGTTTGTCCATTATAGACCCAAGAGCACTCTATCGTATACAAAAACCCTCAGTTTAGTGAGTTGCATTATTTGAGGTCCAAAAGTGGCCTCTATTGTTTATGAGGGATAAAATTAGAGGGTAGCTTTTAAGTTTGCTCTCCAAATTTATGTATATCGAACCAAGAGATGTTTGTATTTCCAGTAGTAGTCAGGTGTAAGAGGTTGTGTATATTTTCTTTTTTTCTCTAGTTTCCTGACTTTATATATTACTCTGTGTAATCAAACAAACTGTATATTTGTAACTCTTTTACCCTCAATATAAAAAAAAAAAAAAACTTAGCTATAGTTACATTGGAACACTGATATCTGTCAGGAATCCCTGAATAACCCTTAACGTGTATATTTTTTTATTTTAGTAGACAACCCAAAGTATTGATCTAGGCCAATTTTGGTATATTTTATGCCACCATTTCACCGCCAAATGCAAAAAAAAAAGTTAACTTTTTCATTAACTTTTTCACAAACTTTAGCTTTCTCACTAAAATTATTTACAAACAGTTTGTGCAATTATGGCACAAATGGTTTTAAATGCTTCTCTGGGATCCCCTTTGTTCAGAAATAGCAGACATATATGGCTTTTGGCATTAATTTTTGGTAATTAGAAGGTTGCTAAATGCTGCTGCGCACCACACTTGTATTATGCCCAGCAGTGAAGGGGTTAATTAGGGAGCTTATAAGGTTAATTTTAGCTTTAGTGTAGAGATCAGCCTCCCACCTGACACATCACACCCCCTGATCCCCCCTGACCCCTTTCAAACAGCTCTCGTCCCTCCCCCAACCCACAATTGTCACCGCCATCTTACTGGCAGAAAGTCTGAGCACATCTGAGTGTTTCCCAGCGCATCTGAGCGCTTCCCAGTCAGACACCTTGACATATGCCATAAGCCCTTTTTATACATGTATTTCAATAATAAACTTATATTTTACATTTAATATATAACTTTTTAAATTATCTCTGATGAAGCGCATGTACGCATGCGCGAAATGCGTCAGATAGGAGCTTACCTTGTGTCCTTTGTGAAGCCTGCTCCTTAATAAACTTTTTTGGGATTTACCATGAGACTCAGCATCCTCTCTTCCTCATCTCTTTAAAAATTATGGGGAGGCACATGAGTTTAAAATCCTCCACTATCTTACTTTTCAGTTTCCAATACTTTTAAAAAAAAGTTTTCACTAGGAAATTAACTTCACCCAGCAGTGATTCAACCTACTCCCAACTGATGAGTTGCAAAAACCAGATAATGGCTGTACTGGTATAGTTCTGAATCACTGTACTAACCCTAGCAATGTTTAAAAGCTGTGTAAACAGCAATGATATAGCTAAAGTTAGTTCAACTTTCAGCAATGTCGGGGAACAGTGGTTTAGGGGTTATACCTTAGACTTAGAGTTAGTTAGTGACGGGGAACTGCGGTTTAGGGAGGAACAATTAAAAGTTCCAAATATGAATAATGGATCCAAAAATTCGGAAACATATTAATTAATTTTCTGAATTTTTCGGGATGTGTCGATTTGGCAATTGGGGTGCATCCGAATTGCCGAATCAGCCAAAATTCGTCCGAATTCCGAATTTGTCCGAAACGCACATGTCTAGAAATAACTGGATTACAAAATTTGTGTAGACAATAGGGTCGATCACAATGATTTTTGAAGTACCGTCTGAACTTGGAGCCGATTTTCATGAGTGATCACAATTCTATATCGCATTGTTTGGTAAAATCTCGCTGCCCTAATTGAGTTTTCAACAGAATAGCTCCCAAAAAGGACTTTTTCAGGGTTAACTGCCTGCTTTCTAACTAGAAATTGGGAGGTCTTGGGAAAAAAAAAAATATTCAATAGCCTATTCACACCTTTTAAGGCTACAGCAAAGCTCTACTCATGCAACCCCTTTGTTCACTCAGCAAGGACAAAATTTACATGTGTGACATTCACTTGTTGTCATCACAAGACACCCTCAACACTTCTATATGCACACCAGCACACATACATATAAACATGGTGTGATTTTATACTTTATATTTCATATTTGATTGTCAAAATGAGTATTTTAGGTTATCTGGACAGCCAGACTGTGCACTATTTTTCAATCGCTATATAGGTGTTTGGCAACCTTCACAATGATTCTTTTAGACAGGATTTTCACTTCTTTAAAATTGTAAATCTTAAACCAGTTTCCTTGCTGCTTAGTTTCTTTCTAAGAGACCTTTAAATGAGATTGCACTTTTGTGAATGGCTTTCTATATGTCCAAACTTGTTCTCAACAGTGCATATATTATTGAAATCACGGTTACAAATGCTTGTTCCAGATTACAAGGTCAATAATGTATGAACGCGTTTAGACTTAGGGGCTGATTTACCAAGTGGTCAATCGGCCCCAATGCTTCTAATTCCGCGTGAGCCTTCAGACTCGCCAGAAATCAGGAATTAAGAAGCAGCAGTCTTAAGACCACTGGTCCTTAACTCGTCCGCCAGCTCTGAGGATCGTGTACAATCGGGTTGATTGGCACCCCCTGCTAGCGGCCGATTGGCCACAAATCTGCAGGGGGCGGCATTGCACAAGCAGTTCACCAGCATATGCTGTCGGCATTCAGTGATGTCTGGCGGACATAATCCGCTACAGCGGATCATGTCTGCCAGACATTAATAAATCGGCCCCCCGGGGTGATAAATAAACACATTTTTTTCAATAATAAAACATACAGTAGGAGTTATGGATTTTTTTTAATAGGCTTTTATTTATTTGTTTCATGTTACAAACAACAATAAAGTATATTCACAAAAACAAACACATGACTCTTTCTGACTTTTTTCACTTTGTACATTATGGCCCCTATTTATCAAAGGTGTTGCGGACCTGATCCGACAGTGCGGATCAGGTCCGCAACACCTCGCTAAATGCGGAGAGCAATACGCTCTCCACATTTAACATTGCACCAGCAGCTCACAAGAGCTGCTGGTGCAATGCCGCCCCCTGCTAACTCGCGGCCAATCGGCCGCCAGCACGGTGCTGTCAATCAACCCGATCGTACTTGCATTATTGCAAAATAAATAACAAAAAGAAAAAGACAAGAATAAATCTAAGCTGTAGGACTACAATCTCCTCAATTTCTCACAAAGGTTAAGAAGAAAAAAATTTAAGAAAAAAAAAATTAAATGATACCCCCCCCAGTTATGTGTCAAACCTTAGTGCAGCCCAGTTGAAAATGTTCCAAAAGAACTGGGTCCCTCCCAAAAATTATAAAAAAGGACTACTTATATAAGGGCAAGTTTAATAGAGATTAAAGGGACAGTCAACACCAGATTTTTTGTGGTTTAAAAAGGTAATCCCTTTATTACCCATTCCCCAGTTTTGCATAACCAACATAGTTATAATAATACATGTTTTACTTCTGTAATTACCTTGTATCTAAGCCTCTGCAGACTGCCCCCTTATTTCAGTTCTTTTGACAGACTTGCATTTTAACCAATCAGTGCTCACTTATCGGTAAATTCACATGCATGAGCTCAATGCTATCTATATGAAACACATGAACTAACACCCTAGTGGTGAAAAAACATTCAGATTAGAGGTGGCCTTCAAGGTCTAAGAAATTAGCATATGAACCTCATAGGTTTAGCTTTCAACTAAGAATACCAAGAGAACAAAGCAAAAGTTGTGATAAAAGTAAATTGGAAAGTTGTTTTACATTACATGCCCTATTTGAATCATGAAAGTTTTTGTTGGACTTGACTGTCCCTTTAATGTATATACTATGTATTTATATCTGTTACGGGTAAAATGGACATTACTCAAGTGGCTGTGGGTAAAGCCTTATGTACTGTAATTTCCCCATCTACACTATTTGTTTTTGCTTCTGTCTGGGGGGGTTGAAGGGGGGCGCCTTGCCGATCCTCTGGCATGCATTCCAACTGAACCTTGGGAAATGAGGTTTACAAGGGGAGCTACACCCCACTTAAACCCCCCAGGCGGAGGCAAAAAAGATAGTGAAGACAGGGAAATTACAGTGCAACATATATATGTTTGATGTGGTGACTCGATTAGGCATGTGCACTCTGAAGGGATTTATGATCTTACATCGGACTTTACCCACAGCCGCTTGGGTAATGTCCATTTTACCCAGGTAATCTTAGGATTACCCAATATCTTACTTTACCTATAACATATCCATGGATACGAGACAGAGACAGCAATTGTCAAGGTTACCAATGACCTACTTACAGCAAAATCCAAAGGCCACTTCTCTGCTTATCCTCCTTGATCTATCTGCAGCCTTTGACACTGTTGACCTCCCTCTTTTGCTCAAACCCCTCCAATCCTTTGGCATCTGTGACACAGCTCTCTCATGGTTCTCTTCCTATCTATCTAACCGTACCTTTAGCGTAGCCTTCTCCAGAGCATCCTCTGCCCTGTTACCACTTTCTGTTGGGGTACCTCAAGGCTCTGTCCTCGGTCCCCTTCTATTTTCAATCTACACATCATCATTAGGTTTGTTAATAAAGTCCCACGGGTTTCAATATAATTTGTATGCCGATGACACCCAAATCTACCTCTCTGCACCAGACCTACCTCCTTCCTTACTAACCCTTGTCACTAACTGTGTTTCTCATATCTCATCTTGGATGTCCTCTCACTACCTTAAGCTAAATCTCTCCAAAACTGAACTCCTTATTTTTCCCCCTTCTTCCAAAATCTCCACCCCCCAATTTTCTATAGCTATTGATAATTCCATCATTACCCCATCATCACACTTGATATAGATCTTTCCTTCACTCCTCACATTCAGTCCTTGGCTAAAGCCTGCCGCTTCCACCTTAAAAACATCTCTAAAATTAGACATTTCCTAACACAAGACACAACTAAGATTTGAATCCACTTTCTCATCCTTTCCCATCTTGACTACTGCAACTCTGTCCTCTCTGGTCTACCTAGCTGCCACCTAGCCCCTTTACAATCCATAATGAATGCCTCTGCCAGGCTCATCTTCCTTACATGTCGCTCTTCATCTGCTGCACCTCTCTGCCAATCCCTTCACTGGCTTCCTCTTGCCTCCAGGATTAAACACAAAATCCTCACTCTGACATACAAAGCCCTCAACTGCACTGCTCCCCTCTACATTTCAGACCTTGTCTCCAAATACTCTCCCTCCCGTCCCCTTCACTCTGCTTACAATCTCCCACTCTCCTCCTCTCTTGTTATTTCCTCACATTCCCATTTACAGGACTTCTACAGACTGGCCCCCATCTTGTGGAACTCCCTGTCTCGCTCCACAAGACTCTCCCCTAGTTTTAACAGCTTCAAGTGCTCTCTAAAGACTCTACTATTCAGGGATGCATACAACCAACACTAACCTTTCCTAACTCCTTTGCTTTCCCCTTGAACTTCTTAGAATGTAAGCCTATGAGCCCAGCTGTTTGCAGATCGCCTTCATAAGAGCCGACTACAACAGTGCAACTCTCGGCAGGGCCCTCTACCTATTTGATCCCTATACATGTTATCCTGTATACCAACTATGTTTATAGCACTGCGGAATCTGTTGGCGCTCTACAAATACCTGTTAATAATAATAATAATAATAATAATAATTGATGGTGATTTTTTTTTTTTGCAATACTGAAAAATACTGACATATTAAATGGGAGGTAATGGTAATAAATAATCTAGAGCCATTCTATTCTGGAGAGCAGTTTGAGCTATTTGTTCTTGGTGCATACTATAGCATCTGATTTGGCATTAAAAGCTGCATCTACAAGTGTTGCAAACAAATTAAGCTTATAATATAAGTGCATCACAGCAGCAGTATGAAACCAGGATGCAGCAGCAATCTCTGCATCAGTAGTCTTAACTGTGAGGCTGGAGGCTCTACGTGTGCGCAATTTACCACTAGGAAGTGTATCATGAATTCTTAATGTTGGGGATATATAATAAATAAATGTACTATTATTAACTAAAATTATTAACTAATTAAATATTAACTAAATTATTCCTATTTAAAACTAAATACTTACCTCTAAAATAAACCCTAAGATAGCTACAATATAATTAATAATTACATTGTAGCTATTTTAGGATTTATTTTATTTTACAGGCAACTTTGTATTTATTTTAACTAGGTACAATAGTTATTAAATAGTTATTAACTATTTAATAACTACCTAGCTAAAATAAATACAAATTTACCTGTAAAATACATCCTAACCTAAGTTACAATTACACCTAACACTACACTACAATTAAATAAATTAAATTGTATTTAATTTTAGGTAATTGTAGTTAATTAATTTAATTTATTTAATGATAGTGTAGTGTTAGGTGTAATTGTAACTTAGGTTAGGATTTATTTTACAGGTCAATTTGTATTTATTTTAGCTAGGTAGTTATTAAATAGTTAATAACTATTTAATAACTATTTAATAACTATTCTACCTAGTTAAAATAAATACAAAGTTGCCTGTAAAATAAAAATAAATCCTAAAATAGCTACAATGTAATTATTAATTATATTGTATCTGTCTTAGGGTTTATTTTAGAGGTAAGTATTTAGTTTTAAATAGGAATAATTGAGTTAATAATAGTAAATTTATTTAGATTTATTTAAATAATAGTTAAGTTATGGGGTGTTAGGGTTAGGGGTTAATACTAGAATAGGTTTATTGCGTTGTAGGCTATGGCGGTTTAGGGGTTAATAGACTTTATTAGTTATTGCGGTGGGGGATTGCGGTTGACAGGTAGATAGGCATTGCGCATGCGTTAGTTTATTTTTGCAGGCATTTTCAGGAGTTACGGTGCTCCCACACTCAGCGCAAGGCTTGCTACGGCTGCCTTTTATGGCAAGGTAAAAATGGAGTAAGATTTCTCCATTTTCGCCACGTAAGTCCTTGCGCTGGATATTGGATACCGATTTACGACGCGGTCCCATGTTAGCCTATGGGAGTAATAATTGCGAGCGATGGGTGAAATATACGTGCCGCATTTATATGCGGCGCTGTATATAGGATACCAAAATTGCGTAAAATCGGGCGTCGCCGGCTTTTGCGGGCGACGCTGCATATGTAATGAGGCCCCTAGAGAGCAAGGTGACAGATGACTGCATGGTATAATTTTAACTGCCTATCTTTCGCAAAGCCAATAAAAACCATAAAGTAACTTAATAAATGGAGGACAAGAAGGGATCCTTCTTTTTGTTTCTGGGGAAGCACCTGTTTGTTTACCTATGCTTCTATTGTTATGCCAAAGCCATGTACGAATTGTGTTATGTGGCTCAGTATAATTAACAGTAAAATTGTGAATGTACTTAAAAGAAAGGTAAGACCCATCCCATATATTTAAAAGTGTAGCATTAACTCGTGTAGCTGCATTATATATATATATATATAAGGCGACTGTAGTGGGCCTTTGACTCAGAATATGGGGATGGAAAATAGTACCATTAAGATTATGGGTTAAGATAACACCATTTTTCACACAGTTTACCAAGTGTACCCTATCCTTTTCAAAACCTTTCTCAATGTTAATTATTGGTGTAAAATTCCACATAGTATCATTAATTATCATCTGTATCAAGTTCTCTGTGGTGATAGGAAAACCAACATAAGGATATCCCCATTTCTCCCCATGAGGCACATAGCCACAAACCCAGCAAGAGTCAGTCTTATTATCCACCTTGTATAAGTTTGTTGCAGTTTCAACAAACACATTGTCATTTTCCTATGACGACACATGCAACTCTCTTGTGTCACGGGTGAGAGGGACGGATAAGGGATTAGTGACATTGACAATTACATTTTAATTGTTGTTTTGCCGGGGCATACCAGGACTAGGGAATGGCTTGGGTCTGTGCAGGGGCGCACCTGGAATGAGAGTCAGGAACAGAAGTATGACGGTCAACACAATAAACGATACTGGCAAGAGGTACCATACTGCTTGGGACACAACTGAATCAACCAGGGTTGATGTCGTCTGGTGCTTTCTTTATCCGATAGTAACAAGATAGTAGGCAAAGCAGTACTAATAGTAAGTACCTATAGGTGCCAAATATTTTTGTAATCAATGAACACCTGTTAGGGGGGCAATATAGCACTAAAGAGACTCATAGAAAAATGAGTTACAAAGTCTGTAACAAAAAAAGAGTGTTTTACCCCTACAATTATATAGGAAAAATTCTCACTGAATAATACAGGAACGATTTTTAACCATTCATAATTTATCTTTATTGGTTTAACTATTCAATCATACATGTTTAAAAACACTTATTCACACACCTATGCTATATATTGATATCTAGAGAGTTTAAGTGTTTTTAAACGTGTATGATTGAATAGTGGCCTTTACATTTAACAATGGCTAACTTGTGTGGTAATTTGATTGCATCCAAGAGTTTTTGTACAAGTGTGGAGTGTAAGATACTCTTACCATCACCTGCAACAAAACCTCTATTCTGCCAAATGACTCCAAAATCATTCCTTGAATCAGTATAAATGGTCACATCTTTTATTGTGAATGCTCTACATGCCTGAGCTAGGGCTACCAATTCAGCTGCTTGTGCTGACACAAAGGGCAAGGATCCAGCTATAATCACTGTGTTAGGCAACTGTACCACGGCAACGCCTGTAAGATAAACACCATCAGCAGGTTTAGAACATGGCCCATCTACAAAAACAACATCTCCCCTCTAGTGGAGTCGTTTGTAAATTAAGGTGAGGGGATGTCTCAGTGTGTATAGTGTCTTTGCAGTTGTGGTCATCAATGTGTTCTAAAGGGCCATTTGATATTAATGCATGCAAAAAAGGTGCTGGGCCTCCTGTAGGTGTGATGTATTTGATAGTGAGATTGGCAGTAGATGTGAGCACTGTTTCATAGCCTTACCTCCTTTGTGCAGTCATGTATTATGTAGTGAGATTCTTTAACACTTGCAAGACTTGATGTGATGTATGCAATGTTAAAAGATGTGATAGTACCAACGTTTGTGCCGACTCAACCATATGGGTGCATGCTGCAGTAGCTCTTAAGCATGCTGGCATATCCTGTACCACCATTTTTTAATAAAATGGCTACTGCTCTGTACCCATTACCGTGTTCCTGAGCCAAGACCCCTGCTGCTGTACCTCCCCCTTCTTTGCAATACAAGTGAAACGGTAGATGATAGTTCGATAAGCCTAAGGCGGGTGCGGAACAGAGTGCCTGCTTGAGGGTGCGGTAGGCTTCATCAAGAGCCTGTGTCCATTGGATTTGTTCCGGTTCATGCTGACCTGTAACTTAGCGTAAAATATAGTTATAATATGAACAGTCTGGTATCCATTGCCTACAGTAAGTAACCATACCCAAAAAGATAATATTGCTGCCTTTGTCTTTGATTTAGGAAGAGCCATGAGAGCCTTAACTCTTTCAGGGGACAACAGTCTTTTGCCTGCTGAGAGAACAAAACCCAGGTATGTTACTTGTGGAAGACAAAACTGTATTTTTACTTTGTGACCTGTCTCTGCTAAGTGCTGGAGCAGATGGAGAGAGTGAGTTTTACAAGTCTGTTCATCAATGCTGCACAGCAAAAAATCATCCACATACTGTTTCAATGTGGAACCTCCAGGAGGTGTCCAGGATTATATGGTTTTATGGACTACAGCTGAGTACGCAGCTGGGGAGTCTATGAAGCCCATAGGCAATCTATTCCATGTATAATGATCCCCTAAGTATGTGAAACCAAACAATGGTTTAGTGTTGGGATGCACAAGGATGCTAAAGAATGCACTGCAGAGATCAATGGTCGTAAAGTAAGTTGCAGTGCTTGGTATGGCTGTTAAAATGGCATTTACGCCTGGCACTATCGGGGCAAGTGGTTGCACTAGGGCATTTACTGCTCGCAAGTCTTGTGTGAATCTGTATTCTTTACCTCCAGCTTTGGGAACAGGATTTATGGGTGTATTGTATGGTGACAGTGTACGTTCAATAATACCTTTAAATAATAGTTCATTAAATACAGGAGCTATTCCCTGTTCTTTTTCCTTTGAAAAAGGGTATTGTTTAACATACACTGGTTTTGCATATGGTTTGAGAATGGCTTGATATGGTGTGCATGAAATTAAACCTGGATCGTTAGACCCAGTGGCCCATAAATTGTGTGGTAATTCACTAAGTGCATCTGGAATGTCTTTAGTGAGATGTGAAGCATGTGAAAATGCACTGGACTCTAGCTAGACAGGTATAATCTTGTGAGTGTTCACAATACCCATGCCATATTTCCAAACCCATAATGTTCAGGTGACTGCAAGTATGCTGTATCTGGTGTGAGTACAACTGCCTCAACTGTCACTTTCCACATTTCCTGATTAACATTGTTAGCAATCCATGGTCTATGAAAATCCTGTGTCACAATTTTGTCAGGGTGTGAAGCATACTCAACACTTTTTCAAGAGTCTGTAAATTGTCAGAGTCAAGGTACAGTTGTTTAGTAAGGACAGGTTCAGATTTAGATGCATACAGTGACTGAAAATTGTCCTAAGGAGTGTCAACATGTAGTCCGCCACTCAGCCCTTAGAATCAGTAGTAACAGACATTTGCATTTTGGCCATTAAATCCTTTCCCAAAAGGTTAACAGGACTATTGGGTATTATGCGGAATACATAAGTAAACCTGGTTGAAGGGCTGTCATTTGGATATACTTCTAAAGGGGGTGTTCTATTACACATAATTCGGACTCCTCCTATGCCAACAGATTTTTCACATGTTTTAGTTACTGGTCCATGGTAATTTCTAGCAGAAATGCTAGATTTTGTTGCTCCAGTATCAACCAAAAAGTCATGTGGGACACCTTGCACAACTAGGGACATTAATGGTAAATCCTGCCAATGATAAGACAATTGAGCCGTATAACATGTGAGAAGTCCCATCTGAAATCCAGGGGATCTGGTACTGAGGGGCATTGCTGGAATTCTGAGGGGGGTATTATTCACATAATTCTTTTTGCAGGCAGTTTCGTTGCCAATGATCAGTAGCCCCACATTTTCAGCAAGGTCTGTCTGAGGAAGCATTTTACACCTCCACCCCTGTTATCATTCCACTCAGATCTTCCTCTCCCTCTACCTCTAAAACCTCTGCCTTGTCCCCTACCCCTGCCTTTAGCTGAATCATTAAACATACTCCCTTCTCATTGCACCCAAGGAATACATTTGCGGCATCTTTTTCTCGGACAACCTTTTCAAACTCTTGAAATTGTCTGTCTATTCAGTTGCGCAGTTTGTGAATGCATATTATTCAACATATGTTGCACATACAATTGCCCTAAATCTCCTTTTGTCTCCAAACAACATTCCTGTCTCCAACAATCACCAAATCTTTTAATAAACTGTTCACCTAGTTTATGCTTGCAGGAGACTGCCTTCGTAATGTCCTTGCGATCACCATGCTGACTCAATCGCCGCCTTCATTTACAATTCTAGAATCTCTCCGCACATATATACTTCCTTCTGGAGTATCATACTGAGTATCTAAATACCTATAAATTTTAGGAAAATCTAAATCTGCATATTTTGTAATCACATTTAACAGAAACCGATAATGAGGACCACCCAGACACATATTGTTTGTGACCCTTTAAGTAAATGAAATAGCTCCCATAGGATGCTTCACAGGGTCAGGGCATTTAAGTGCAAAATTCATCAAACTCTCTGAGTCAGGGGCTCTAATCATGGTTTGCTCACCTATAGTTACAAACTGAGCTTCTGTAACAGTTTTTGTTTTGTGTGTGTGTGATCTTGTGTATGCACTTGACCCCCCTTCTGTGCCCATAACATTTCTGAATGCAGGAGCAAACTTTGTAGCTGAATTTACAGGGCTGTGATTACTGACAGCTTGGAATCCCCCTTCTCACTCCCTTTTGGACTGCACAGCTCCCTGACTGCAATGCCTTTGTCTTGAAATGAAGCTGTTAACCCCTTTGTAGACATTAAAGATGCAATAGCATTCTCCTCTTCTCCCTCTGCATTCCTTCTCTGTGCATCATTTAAAGCAGCTAGTGAGGGATACAGTGCAGGCGGAGGAGCTGATGGGGCATTTTGATATGGAGCAGGCAGGGTGTTACAATTGGTTCAAAAAGGGGCCAGTTTCACCCAAACCTCTCCACATTCTCTCATGTATTATCTTATCCCATAAGGGGTCTCCATCTGGGCACTGATAAGCATGATCCTTTAAACACATACCTCTTATCATAGTAATATGTGGTTCACACAGAGAGCCTGTACGAGGGAACTGATTTGTTACCTGAGGGTATAATGCTTCTGTCCAGCCGGACAGATTGTCATTAAAAGGAACAGTATAATAACCACCTGCAACTCTAGTCACAAAATCTCTTGGAGTTTCCCCTTTAACTGGCTTAGGGTTTGTGGTAAGTAAAGTATTCTGACCAGCACTGGATGGTACATCTCTGACCGATTTATACTTAATATTACATTTCTGTATTTCAGCATTATTATCAATATTTTTGCTGTGAGCAGACCCCAAGAACCCATTTTCACAACTCAATAATAGCAGCAATAATGGTAATCACAGTTACTTTAATATTCTTAAGCACAGCTCAGCACAGCACAAATTAAAAAGCAGTGAAGCACCAGCAAATAAGCAATAAACATTAACAAGTAACCACTCAGCTCCATTGATATTTAAACTAAACTATACTACAGTATATGCTTATATAAGAAAATGTAACCATTAAAACAGATAAAAGTATACCTGGGCGCATCGCCCAACACTGAGCATGGCCATCGGACAAATTATTGAGATAAAGTGTTCAGCTTAGAACATCAACATATTTTTTCTCACAGCATAATAAGCTATGTTATAATGAACTATATTAAACCATTCTTAAAATGGAGTCTAACAAAATGTATGAGACAAATGGGCATATTTATGATTGTGCGAGCAGACATAATGCTGCCCCCTGCAGATTTCCGGCCAATCGGCCGCTAGCAGGGGGTGTCATTCAACCCGATCGTATTGAATCGGGTTGATTTCTGGCGATTTCTGTCTCAGAGCAGGAGGACAGGTTATGGAGCAGCGGTCTTTAGAGCTTGATAAATATGCCCCAAAATTGCGTCAGTATCAGAGCATATGAGCAGAGTGGAGCAGTGAGAATCTCCGCTCCTTGCTCATGGAGCTATTCACCCCTCCGCTCCCCCACTCAAAGCCGCACCAGGCTGCTCAGCTTATTATCGCTCAGCTCTCAATGCAGATTGCATCCCGCTCCACTCAAATTGCCCTCTCGCTCACTACAAAAAAGGAATAACATCTGCATGGCCAATTGGCCATGTATTTAGACGAACAGTTTACCCAAAAAGTGTGAAAAAATACAATCTTAATCAGATCAGATGATGTTGATGTATATACAAAGCAAATCTGAGCTCAGAATTAATAATATTAACAACTCTCTTATAATTTATAAAAAGTTGTGGCCACAAACCACAATCACATATAAACATAAATCTTCCGTGGTAAAAGGCTCCGTAATACGGAGAATATGTGATAAAAGAGAAAGTTCCAATGAATTATCAGGCACAAGTTGGCGTGTTTAATTGAAGCCCTGTAGCCCACAAGTCCCCTCACATTAGTATTAGTAATGCATTGCCCACACAGAATCAGTTCACAATTGTACATTAGTATTATTGAACTGTTTTTGTGCCATAATTTGGATACGTCATCAAATACAATTCTGAACTGTTACTATACTGTGGGGGCATTTTATACGATAACTTGTGCCATACAGTACTATGGCACAAGTTATCGTATAAAATGCCCACAGTATAGTAACAGACCGTTCACAATTGTTGTTGACTCGTGACGTATCCAAATTATGGACAGTCAGTGGATGCATCAATGAGTTATTGTCGGGTGGGGGATGGGTGACACTTGCCTTAGGGAGGATACCGGGTCCGGGACTCAGACGCCTGCTCTCCGTAACCGTTACTCCATAACATCTTTAGTCACTCCAAGCAGAAGGATCTGGGAATCCACACGTGTGTTTTGTCACGTGTGACTGTTACACCAATCGGGGGCTCTTGGTCACGATTCCTCCTCTCTGCCTCTGGTAGCTTCCAATAGTCGGACAGCTGTAAGCTGTTTAGTGTTTACTGAATTGAAGTGGGTATTATAGTCCGTGAACGTTCACTTTGATGTTGGCTAAATGGCTATACCTAGTACCTAACCTACCTACCTATAATGGCAGAATAATTTATATTACGGAGCCTTTTACCAGGGAAAGTTTTATGTTTATAAGTTGGCTACAACTTTTTATAAATTAGAGAATCATTAATATTAATTCTGAGCTCAGATTTGCTTTGTAATATACAATACACTCACAATCATCATCTGATTTAGGATTGTATTTTTTCCTAGAAGATTAGATTTATGTCATGAATTATCATCCTAATCTTTTAACCATATATGACTAGTTTAAATGTATAACTGTATACTTGTATATACAGTTTGAGTGCTTCTGTAATAAGCAGTTAGACTTTACTGAGGATAATTTAAAACATATTATTTAAACTTTAAATAATATGTTTTAAATTATCCAGTCTAACTGCTTATCACAAAAGCACTCAAACTGTATAAACAATTATACAGTTATACAAACAGTACACATTGTAGATAATACCCCATCTATCCTTCTGCTTTTCAGCGTCCCTCCTTCACTTGATCTAATAATTACCGTAACCCGTCCCGTAACCCTATTCTAAGAAGTAGTCATGGGAGATCTACTTCCCCTCAGGGGGTGCTTAGAGCATACAGCGGCAGCCAGAAGTTCGAACTTCGTTTTATTAATCCATTCCAAATACATTGTACTGCCATGACTCAGATGGCTGCCCTGTATTGTATTGCCTACTTAAAGGGATACTGAACTGAACCCAAATTGTTTATTTCATGATTCAGATTGAGCATGCAATTTTAAGCAACTTTCTAATTTACTCCTATTATCAATTTTTCTTTGTTATCTTGCTATCTTTATTTGAAAAAGAAGGCATTCTAGCCTAGGCTAAGGAGTCCGAGCCAGTCTTTTTTTGGTTCAGACCCTGGACAGCACTTGTTTATTGGTGGTGGCACTGGTGGGTGACTTTATCCACCAATCAGCAAGAACAACCCAGGTTGTTCACCAAAAATAGGCCGGCTTCTAAACTTACATTCTTGCTTTTCAAATAAAGATACCAAGACAGAGATGAATGAAGAAAATTTGATAATAGGAGTAAATGAGAAAGTTGCTTAAAATTGCATGCTCTGTCGGGTAGGGTACACTACTGGTCCTCTGCTGGGAGCATTCATTTCCTCAGCTTCTTTGATGAGGAGGTCTCGGATCTCCCCGAGTTTGTTGCATACTGACTCATCTCGGATTATCCATTCTGTCTTGAAACGGGATCTAACACTGATGCTAAATATAGATGTTTATCAGAATAGTATATTCCTTAGCGAATTGACACGTTGTTTGCCAACATTTCAGCAAAAGCAGCAATGCCCATTGGAAGTGCAGCAGCGTGAGTGCCATCCCTGTCACTGAGCAGGGATTTGATTTCCATGACAGCCGGGAGCTCCAGCTCCTTCTGCATTTTGTCTGTGAGGTCTGCTAGCGGTGTCAGCACACTGACAAGGTGCGTCAGCTGCCATACTTGATTCAGGGTGATGTTGTTGTTAGCAACATTAGACTTGACTAGTTTGTTTTGCCATAAAGGATCTTTTTGGAACAACCGGATGACCGACTGAATCATCCACAGCTGGCTACTCCATCAAGTGGCGCAAGCAGTTGTCAGGCGGACACCTAATCTGTCAGTTTCCTTGGAGTTCAGGGTGCTCTTGCGTACACTTTTCACCAGGTGCCCCACTTTCACTAACAGCCTATTAATGTTGTTGTGCTCGTTAACGGCATCTTTGATCTCTAGCTGAAGCATTTGTGGTTATCTCTTCCACTTGTACTTGCAAGGGCGCAGGTGGTCCTTCATCCGCCTCATGTTTCACGTTTAGCGCTGCTGCTGGCATCTGCGGCCACTTGTTCAGTTCCAGGGAGGAGATTAAACTCCTTGATCATGTTGCTGGCACTGTCAGTGACAACCCTAATCACACGTCGTTGCACGTTCCAATATTTCAGTATACTTTCATACTTTTGGTAAATACGATCTGTGGTATGGTGCCCCTGTATGTGCTCACAGCCCAACAAAACCGTATGCCCTCTGAACATCCCATCAATCAAACTGGCCACGATGCCAAGGAAGCTGTGCCCTCTTCTACTGGTGTAGACTTTTTATATCCACTGTATATATATTCTTACACTTTCCTTACAATTTTTCCTCTTCTCTTGTTTCTATATCCCACTTTACACTCTGTAGAACCTAAATATATTATAAATGGAAAATAAATTAAAAATTATTCTCATCCAATACTTCATACTTCATCCAATAGAATTTCAAATTTAATATAAATTTTATTTTTTGAACCACAAACTTGAATATTGATATTGAATATTGTTAGTATTTTTTTCTGTCTGTTTTGTTGTATATGTACAACAAAATAAAAAAAAAACAGTTTTGGTAATCTATATGTATATATATATATATATATATATATATATATATATATATATATATATATATATATATATATATATAGATATATAGATATATACATATATAGATAGATAGGAATATCTATTTAAAAATACTTAGAACATATTCCCCTATGTGAAGAACTTGGGAATGTGAAATATTTACAGTAAATAAATAAGTAAACGCTTTATTAAAGGGACAGTATACATCAATTTTCACATAACTGCATCTAATAGACATTACTGTAAAGAATAAGATGCACAGATACTGCTATAAAAATCCAGTATAACACTGTTTAAAAACTTACTTAGAAGCTCTCAGTTTAGCTCTGTTGAAAAGGTAGCTGGAAATCCCACTGCAAGTGGGAAATAAGACCCCCCCCCCCCTTCTTTTGCATTTGAAAAGACCCTTTACACAAACAGGAGCAAGCTGGAGAAGGTATCTGACGGTATTCACATAAAACTTTGGGGCTTGGCTAGGAGTCTGAAAATCAGAGCAATGTTATTAAAAAATAAGCAAAACTATAAAAAAATGTAAAAAAAAAAACACTTTATGGGCTATATAAATACAGGGAGTGCAGAATTATTAGGCAAGTTGTATTTTTGAGGATTAATTTTATTATTGAACAACAACCATGTTCTCAATGAACCCAAAAAACTAATTAATATCAAAGCTGAATAGTTTTGGAAGTAGTTTTTAGTTTGTTTTTAGTTATAGCTATTTTAGGGGGATATCTGTGTGTGCAGGTGACTATTACTGTGCATAATTATTAGGCAACTTAACAAAAAACAAATATATACCCATTTCAATTATTTATTTTTACCAGTGAAACCAATATAACATCTCAACATTCACAATTATACATTTCTGACATTCAAAAACAAAACAAAAACAAATCAGTGACCAATATAGCCACCTTTCTTTGCAAGGACACTCAAAAGCCTGCCATCCATGGATTCTGTCAGTGTTTTGATCTGTTCACCATCAACATTGCGTGCAGCAGCAACCACAGCCTCCCAGACACTGTTCAGAGAGGTGTACTGTTTTCCCTCCTTGTAAATCTCACATTTGATGATGGACCACATGTTCTCAATGGGGTTCAGATCAGGTGAACAAGGAGGCCATGTCATTAGATTTTCTTCTTTTATACCCTTTCTTGCCAGCCACGCTGTGGAGTACTTGGACGCGTGTGATGGAGAATTGTCCTGCATGAAAATCATGTTTTTCTTGAAGGATGCAGACTTCTTCCTGTACCACTGCTTGAAGAAGGTGTCTTCCAGAAACTGGCAGTAGGACTGGGAGTTGAGCTTGACTCCATCCTCAACCCGAAAAGGCCCCACAAGCTCATCTTTGATGATACCAGCCCAAACCAGTACTCCACCTCCACCTTGCTGGCGTCTGAGTCGGACTGGAGCTCTCTGCCCTTTACCAATCCAGCCACGGGCCCATCCATCTGGCCCATCAAGACTCACTCTCATTTCATCAGTCCATAAAACCTTACAAAAATCAGTCTTGAGATATTTCTTGGCCCAGTCTTGACGTTTCAGCTTGTGTGTCTTGTTCAGTGGTGGTCGTCTTTCAGCCTTTCTTACCTTGGCCATGTCTCTGAGTATTGCACACCTTGTGCTTTTGGGCACTCCAGTGATGTTGCAGCTCTGAAATATGGCCAAACTGGTGGCAAGTGGCATCTTGGCAGCTGCACGCTTGACTTTTCTCAGTTCATGGGCAGTTATTTTGCGCCTTGGTTTTTCCACACGCTTCTTGCGACCCTGTTGACTATTTTGAATGAAACGCTTGATTGTTCGATGATCACGCTTCAGAAGCTTTGCAATTTTAAGAGTGCTGCATCCCTCTGCAAGATATCTCACTATTTTTTACTTTTCTGAGCCTGTCAAGTCCTTCTTTTGACCCATTTTGCCAAAGGAAAGGAAGTTGCCTAATAATTATGCACACCTGATATAGGGTGTTGATGTCATTAGACCACACCCCTTCTCATTACAGAGATGCACATCACCTAATATGCTTAATTGGTAGTAGGCTTTCGAGCCTATACAGCTTGGAGTAAGACAACATGCATAAAGAGGATGATGTGGTCAAAATACTCATTTGCCTAATAATTCTGCACTCCCTGTAGATCATCTACAAAATATGATTTTACATGTTTTCAGCTATCTGATGCAGCACTGGGGAATCCAAGGGTGTAGCCCTATCCCTAACATCTTCACTTACCTATGTGAGATTCAGTAATATTTTAGTTCAGGTATGTAGATTACAAGCGGTGCGTATACCAAGCTGTGCAGGGTGCAAGGACAGCTCTGCAATGGGTTACAGTGTTTATGTTGAAACCCAAAAGAGGTATAAAAATAGAGGTTGTTTTTACTCAGATTTAATAGAGCATACAAGCCACCTTAAAACATGGAATGTCTGTGAACACCTTAAGCCCTTAAGGACAGAGAAAGGGGAAGGGCCGCAAGATACCAGGGGATTGGCCTGAGATAAATGGTAAATAAAACAGCATTGTGATTGGTTGCCTAGTGTAAGCACCAGTCCGAAGCCATTGACAGCTTTATTTCAATACAGAAGGTAATAGAAAATGCAGGAAAAGTGAAATGTAAAGAATGGAGGAAATATACATAGTGGAATAAGGTAGCAAAATGGCATGGGAGGAAAGGAGTAGAGAGGTGAAGGAGGGGACATGGGAAACAGTCAACAGATAGACTGTGATAGGAGTCCGTATAGTGATACAGTGAGACCATGAAGGAAAAGAGAGTAAAGTACAGTAGCCGGGAGGGAGAGGCAGGGCTGTAAATTTACAGACTTTTAGATTGTGTGACACACTATTTAAGGTCTGTTCTCCAGATCACCCTATAGATCATTAGAATCAATAGAATCAGTAACATGGTGAAATTAAAATCAAATTGCACAAATGTCATCCTGTTTAATCAACTAGGATTAGAAATCTGCAACATTCTTACAATTATCATATTTAAAGTGAATGTTAACTTTCATGATAAAGTGCCCGGTTTTTAAAAAAACTATTAAAAACAATAGCACTTTCATTCATGAATGTTTACATTGCACTGGATTTTACAAATACATTCTTCTCCTGAAACGCCAGATCGCAGATCCCACGCCTGTAGCTCCTCTGTACTTCGTCAGCAATGACGAAACAGGCTCTCTCCAATCACGGCTTCCCCCCAGGAGCGTTCATCTGGTGAGGCCACGCCGTGATTGAAGGAAGCCAGTTTCGTAATTGCTGTGTTAGTACAGCAGGAAGAAGCAGACCGGGGGATCGGCGATCCAGTGTTTCAGGAGAAGAAGGTATTTGTAAAATCCAGTGCAATGTAATCTTTCATGAATGAAAGTGCCCCTGTTTTTAATAGTTTTTTTTTTAATAAACGGGCACTTTATCATGAAAGTTGACATTCACTTTAACTGCGGTCAAATATCTGATTATAAAAAATGCAGTACTTTATAAAATGGATTCACAAATTGTAATCAGCTGCTGTGTATAGATTGCTACATTTTCTATAATCAGATCAGTTTATATTAATAATATATTTTAATATCTTATAAAGTCTCAGTCCAAATATATTTGGGTTTTTTAGAATGAGACTTTGCAACTCTCATTTATTTTTTAAGTTTTAAAAGTAAGAATTAAAGAGCATTAAAGGGTAATTAAATAAGGCAGAATTTTTTTTTAAGCCCTAAAGAATGTGGTTGGCAAGGTTAATTCGTGCCAAATGGACCAGAAAGTAGATTTATCCACAAAAAGGCTGTGGATAAATCTGCCTTCTGGTCAGTTTTGCATGAATTAACCTTGCAATGCCAATGCCAACCACATTCTTCAGGGCTTAAAAAAAATTAATGTCACAATCATCTGCACTGCCAGTGTTTTCAGTATTCACTTGAAGGCACTTTTTTCAGCTTTTTTAATATACTGTATCTTCTGAGTGACCCTTGACAACATTTAGTATGACATGAGCCTTTATGGCAGCTAATCATCAGAGCCAGCTTTACTGAAAACCTCCTTGAAATCAATATAGCACCTAGTTGTGGTTTAGTGAAGAGGTAGGCTCTTGATAGATTGTTATTTTTAATATTTCATTCCCCCCCCCTTCCCTTTTTCTCTGTGCATCTACAATTTAATTCCTCCTCATTGCAAGTGATACAATGGGGTCTATCTATCAAGCTCCGTATGGAGCTTGTCGGCCCGTGTTTCTGGCGAGTCTTCAGATTCGCCAGAAACAGCAGTTATGAGGCAGCGGTCTAAAGACCGCTGCTCCATAACCCTGTCCGCCTGCTCTGAGCAGGCAGAGAGGAATCGCAACAATTCAACCCGATCGAGTACGATCGGGTTGATTGACACCCCCTGCTGGCGGCCAGCTCTTGTGAGCTGCTGGTGCAATGGTAAATGCAGAGAGCATATAGCTCTCCGCATTCAGCGAGATCTTGCGGACCTTATCCGCACTGTCGGATCAGGTCCGCAAGACCTTTGATAAATAGGGGCCTTTATGTGGATTTCTGATGAATTGTAATTCAAATCCCTCTTGTTATATGCATTACATTTATGTCTACACTGGCAATATGCACCTTCAAAACCATGTTCATTTGGTGATGTTTTTAAATGATTCCTTCTTGTTATGTGTGTAAAAATCTTAATAAAAAATGTATTTTAAAAAAACAAACAAAAAAAAACAAGATATTGGGTACAGGTGTGCTATCTTGATTTTAAAGGAGGTTTTCAGCAAAGCTGGCTCTGATGATTAGCTGCCATAAAGGCTCATGTCATATTAAATGTTGTCAATGGTCAGAAGATAAATTAAATTTTTTTAAAAAAGTGCCTTCAAGTGAATACTGAAAACACTGGCAGTGCAGATGATTGTGACATAAAAAATGTTTAAGCCCTGAAGAATGCGGTTGGCATTGCAAGGTTTGTTACATGAAATTCAAATATATGTAATCACAAATGCGGACTGTAACTGTTATATAATTTAAGTCCATTAGTGGCCATTTTGTGAAGCATTAAGGGATTAGGGAATACCATTGGATATGTGTCAGCAGGGAATATTTTACAAAATATTTAGCACTTGGTGGCAATTTGTGTGTCTTATGTCTTTGTATTCATATTTCATGTTGTAATGATGGCAGGGGAGGGCTGGCATCCTTAGGCCTGGGGGGCAAATCCAGTCAAGTGGCCCATTGCACCAACAAATCAGCTCACAGCCACAGGACCCACAGCACGCCACAGCCAGCAGGACCCACCACAGGACCCATAGCCAGCAGGACCCACCAGGAATAACCTTTACTGAAGCCAACTAGGATTAGATAGTGCACGATCACTTCCAATTCTTGGAATTAGAAAAAAAAACTTTGTTTTCAAAGTGTAATTGCAGAAAATGGTGCAAAATAATGAAAGTTTATTGCAAAGGTGTTTTACTAGACTTTATTTAAAATGTTGTATTCTCAAAGTGTTTACATTCCTTAAAAAATGTGGGCTGGTGGAATGTGCCAGCCATGGGGATTTTTTCCAGGGGTTAAAGGAAAGCTTTTGAGCATTTTTTTCTGCAATGACTTTAAACCACTGATTTTTTTTTAAATGTTTTTTTTTAGCACATTAATTGCCTCTTTAAAAATATGGTGACCATATAGGCTGGTAGAATTGTAGGTGTGTACACACCAGATTAACAACTAAATAAGAAAACATCTCAAATTTATTCTAAACTAAATAAGATACAGTTAGAGCGATCACACATTACCTATTATTTTTCATGCTGCATGGAGTGTGTGCAGCCCTCATGTACACCTAAAGCCATGTTGCTTTCCTATTTAAATTACTAATATATATATATAATTTACATATAGTAAACAAGAGTCCTTTAGTTTAATCTTAATACACTGAAAGGGACATGAAACCCATTTTTTTTTCTCACAATTCAGATAGAGTTTATAATTTTAAACAGCTTTGCAATTTACTTCTATTGTCAAATTTGCTTTGTTTTCTTGGTATCCTTTATTATTATTATTATTTGTAGAGCGTCAACATATTCTGCAGCCCTATAAACATAGCTATAATATTCATTTTTAAGAGACAAAATTCATTTTTACGAGACAAATGGGTAGGGGGGCCTACCAAGAGTTGCACTGTTGCAATTCAGCTCTCATGAAGGTTATCTATAAAGCAGCTGGGCTTGTATGCTTATGTGCTTGTTCAGGCGCAGCAATGCACTACTGGGAGATAGCGGCAGATTGGTGGCTGTATATATGCTTCTTGTCATTGTCTCACCTAATGTGTTTATCTAGCTCCCAGTAGAGAAATGCTGCCCCTTCAAGAAAAGATACCAAGAAAATGAAGCAAATTTGATAAAAAAAAAAACTGTAAGTCCACTGGAATAATTTTTTTAAACTGTTTGCTCTATCTGAATCATGAAAAAAACCCATTGGGTTTCATGTCCCTTAAAGTTACAGATTAAAGGGACATTAAACCCAAACATTTTCTTTCATGATTCAGATAGATTATACATTTTTAAACAACTTTCCAATTTACTTCTCTAATCAATTTTGCTTTATTTGCTTGGTATCTTTTATTGAAGAAGCAGCAATGCACTCCTGGGAGAAAGCTGAACACATTTGTAAGCCAATTAAAATGGGCATACAAGTTCATCCACCTATCAGCAGCTAGCTCCAAGCTCCTGAGCCTATCTAGATATGCTTTTCAACAAATCATTTCAAAGGAATAAAGCAAATTAGAAAATAGAAGTAAATTGTAAAGTTGTTTAAAATTGTATGTTCTGTCTGAATCATGAAAGACAAATTTTGTGTTTCATGTCCCTTTAATAATACTGCAAGAATGCAAATGCAATTAAAAGCTCCACAATGCATGTACATGTTTAATAACTTAAAGGGACATGAAACCCATTTTTTTTCTTTTAAGATTCAGATAGAGCATACAGTTTTAACATCTTTCCAATGTACTTTTATTATCAATGTTGCTTCATTTTCTTGGTATCCTTTATTGAAGGAGCAGCAATATACTACCAGGAGCTAGCTGAACACATTGTTAAGCCAATAACAATAGATATATATGTGCAGCCACCAATAAGTAGCTAGCTCCCAGATCCTAAGCTTACCTATCTTTTTCAGCAAAGGATACCAAGAGAACTAAGCAAATTAGATAATAAAAGTAAATTAAGAAGTTGTTTAAAACTGTGTGCTCTATCTGAACCATGAAAGTAAAATGATGGTTTTCATGTCCCTTTAATAAAAATGATTCAAGAAGCCTGTTTTTAGCTAATTCCTCCTAGAAACCATGAAATTACTAACTTAGAAAAAAACACAGCATAGACACAGTTTATCTTTATTAACAATAACACAAAATGCTTTTAAAAGATAATATGCTTCCATATTTCCATGCAGCCCTGCTCACTAGCTCTGGGGTACACATACAGTACACTCCCATTGCAGAACTGTATATAAATGTGCAGCCTAGCAAGGGGCTGTTACCTACAGTTACACATCACACAGCAATGCATATATGACAAATACTGCTCACTAGCTCTGGGGTACACATACAGTACACTCCAATTGCAGAACTGTATATAAATGTGCAGCCTAGCAAGGGGCTGTTACCTACAGTTACACATCACACAGTAATGCATATATGACAAATACTGCTCACTAGCTCTGGGGTACACATACAGTACACTCCCATTGCAGAACTGTATATAAATGTGCAGCCTAGCAAGGGGCTGTTACCTACAGTTACACATCACACAGCAATGCATATATGACAAATACTGCTCACTAGCTCTGGGGTACACATACACTCCCATTGCAGAACTGTATATAAATGTGCAGCCTAGCAAGGGGCTGTTACCTACAGTTACACATCACACAGTAATGCATATATGACAAATACTGCTCACTAGCTCTGGGGTACACATACAGTACACTCCCATTGCAGAACTGTATAAAAATGTGCAGCCTAACAAGGGACTGTTACCTACAGTTAAACATTATTATTATTATTTCCCCATGTAGGATACAACATAAACTGAAATGTCTTATCCCAATGCTTCAGCTAAAATAAAAGCTGCACAGTATTTGCTGTATTATACATAAGGATCTTACTGCACAGCCACAGTATTAGCTGTATTCTACATGAGGATTTCACTGCAGCCCGGCCCCTGAAGAAACCCCACACACTTGCTGACAGCACATTTATGTACTTACTGGTTAGCAGAGGTGGCCACACGTGATCTAGCAGCTCACACTGATGCCTTTCCCTCCATTCATCGAGACTGCGCTCTGTTTGACTAGGGAAAGCCTGCACTAAGCCCTTCCCCCTCAGCACATGGCCTTTCAGTTTCAGTTCCATAGAGAGAAAAGCTGCTCCACTGCTGCTTATGTGTGTACAGCTGCTCCCCCTGCTGGCCGTTATTAAAATTACAATTAAAAAAAAAAAAAAAAAAAGCAGCAGCCGTTTTTAACATGATTTAGGGCAGCCTGGGGGGCAATTGCCTCTCTGCCCCCTGGCCCAGTCCGCCCCTGAATGGTGGTGCATTGTATCTATTCAATAGTGTTTATACCTTTACATATATATATATATATATATATATATATATATATATATATATATCAGTGATGTGCGGTGACGTCAGAGGCTGGTGAGGCAGTGGCTAGGAATCGGCTATGCCTTCATTCTTTAGATATCCTTTGTTGAAGAAATAGCAATGCACATGGGTGAGCCAATCGCATGAGGTATCTATATGCAGCCACCAATCAGTAGCTAATGAGCATATTTAGATATGATTTTCAACAAAGGATATCTGATTTTCTTCATTCTTTTTATATCCTTTGTTGAAAATCATATTTAAATATGCTCAGTTCAGAACTTCTTACTCTAACTATTTTTAGTAACTGCTTTCTCGTTTAACAAGGTTATTTTAATAAATGTCATAACTTATAAATTGGTGTGAAAAACACCACAGTATAGCACTGACAAAAACAGTTACTAAAAATAGTAAAAGTAATACGTTCTGAACAAGTCGAGAGATATAACATTTTTGCTGCCTAGTGCCTAACTGTCTGCCAAATTCATATGCCAAATGCCAATGCTGCCATAACAGTAATGTCTATTTATAAAATAAAACAAGGCAATTGTAATATTGAATGACAAGAGTATATATTGGTTTTAGCACTGACCATTACAATCTACTCCAGAAAATGCACAGGGGGAGGAGTAAGGAGTTGTGTCCTGTATACCCTCCCCCTCCTTGTGCAGAAGTCTGTGCTCTGACCCAGTGCTACCTCAGCTGCAACACACACAAATCATGTTACTCTGTGCTATGCATCACAGGCAGTCTAGGCACTTGCTTCAGTATCTCTATTAGTAAGCTCTCTGTAGAATTATTTCATTGTACTGTGACAGAATGTGGACATGAAAGTCAATATGAGTCACTTAAATGGATATATTAACTATAACCCAAGAAACACATCAATCTGCATTAGCTCATATGTAGTAGTCAGAAAACTGCTTAGTAGTAAAAAGTGTGTAAATGCTCTTTGAATCTAACTTTTAAAAATAATTTTTAAAACACAGATCATGAAATGGGAAAACTGTCAAAGGATCACTGTCATTTTGCTTACACAGTTATATTGTTACACCTATTCTTTTGGCTAAAGAAGGGTTAATGGAAAGGTTTATGAGGGTTAGGAATAAGTGGTTGGCATAAAGATGCCAAAGGTGTTGTCTAAATATAAAACCTTTCCAGCACGGATTTACAAGGACATGATATATGACAGAGATTGCTAAGCACATATTAGTGGCAAACAGCTGGACCCTGCAGCCCTATTTAAGCGGCACATTTTGCCCCAAAGTCATAAGAAAATCGATCCATTCAGGAGGAATCACAGGGCTTCTGCTTTCATACCCAGAAGGCTAATCTGGCAGGGCTGCATAGCATGATTACTCTTTTCCCTATGGGCAAAACGGCCTCACACAAACCAGGGAATTTTAATTATAGCTTTAGGGGCAGCACAAGCACACAGGGCAAGGGCAGAATAAATGCATCTCAGCACAGCCACACAGATATAACAGAGGTTAACAAACATCTATGCACAGAGGCAGCACAACCACACAGGGCAATAAGGGGTTAAAGTGCATCTAAATTCAGGGATTGCACAGCCAGGTATAGCGCATACAGTGGAACTTACTTCACACACTAGAGACAATGAACCAGCCACTCTCAGGGCAAGGACAGAAAAACTTAATTCTTGCAAAAAGTCAACCAGCCTCACAGAACAGAAGAATTATGTGAATTAAAAAGAATAAATTTTATTTATTGGGCAGCTATATAACACACAGTTGACACGACAACTCCTGAACTAAAACTCCTGAACTAAATCAAAACTTCGAGGCTGAGTGAATGATGAACTTTGATGAATGAAGTAAATGTAATCTAAGCACCGCCACCTACCTAAAGATGCACCAAAAATGTAGTGCTAAGTGCGCAGTCGTCTTCAGTCTTCACTCAGCACCACCAGATGAGACCACACTGACTGATGTCGACTGACTCTCTGACTGATCTGATGATGCCGCCGCCGCACATGACAGACGCTGACGCGCTCAATTCCTTCCAGCCCGGCACTGTCAGCCCAGAGACTCAGACTGTCAGACATGCTGATGTCTGATTGGCTGAGAGGTGGCCAGGGCTCCCCGAGGCTTTCAGAGTCAAGCCTCCGGTGGGAGCTGTATGGGCCGCAAGAGAGCAATGCCATTAGCACTTATTCTCCTCTTGGTGGCACTGTCTCAGCGGCTCATACACTTCCACAGTCAATACATTCATATTGCGCAATGGAAGTATAGCTGGCCTCTACTTGCGCAAGTATAGCTGGCTTCTACTTGCGCAATATGAATGTATTGTATATTACTATTACGTTTTTTTTATACAGTCATAAAGTTACATCAATTAATAACATAATAATAAAGTACTGAATTTGGTGGAGGGGTGTCACCTTTTTATAAAAAAAAAAAAAAAAAAAAAGATTTTTTATTTTTTTTATTTTATTTTTTATAAAAAAAAGGCTGTAATACATACATTGGCCAGGGGAGGCACTGCCTCACCTGCCTCCTATGAGTGCACATCCCTGATATATATATATGTAAAGGTATATATAATCTTCATTTTTCCTTAACCACATATAAACAAGTACTAGAATGATATATAAATGATTGTGCTACAGGGGGCGGAGCTTATAGCTGAAGCAGCCGGACGTATCTTGGTGGAGCTCCTGGCTCTAAATCTAACTTTTAAGGAATAAATTCAAAATGCCAGTCTAAAAAACTAGGTTCAGAGTTTCCTGAAGTTCCCTGGAGGGATACCAGCTCTAAAAGGATTTGAAGTACAGGTGAACTCGATCGCTGACAGCCTATGATCTTCAGTTGAGCTACACTGGGTTCAACATTTTCAGTGAGGCCTATTATCTCTGTAGCCAGGGCTGCTGCACCATACCCGCCCTCCCCCCCGGGAAATCGGGTTATGGAGCTGCTATTTAAAACCTTTATCTGATGTGTTTGCACAGCACATAAAGCTTTAGGACACGTTAAATATACTAAGACACGCAATCAATTTCTCTGTACACATGGAGGATACTAAGGGACTATCAACTACACTTGTAGATATTTTTGAGGCCCATTACAAAGCTCTTATTGTGGCCATCAGAGTGGCTTACAATCCTTCTCAGGCGGTTTGTACAAACAGGTGATCTCATAAATAACCTTACCCAGGGCTGGCCTTTGGGTGTGGCGGCGAGGCGGCCGCCTCTGGCCCCGCACTTAGGGGGGCCCCGCGGGTTCACACAAACATTTTTTTTTTTAAATAATATTTTTTTGGGGGTAATTTTTTTTTTGAGTTGCCATTTTTTTTTTGCGCCATTTTTTAATTTTTTGGGCGCAATTTATTTCCCAATCTGAGGATGGAGCGTGTGGCTGAGGCAGCGGTCAGAGCGGAAGCACAGGAGGAGGAGGAGTGACAGGCACTGGGCGGGAAGTCGGGAACAAGCAGCCGAGAGGTACCAGGCGGGCAAGCGCGCGCAAGTCAGGTCAGGTGTGCACTTTCTTGTTTAACTGTCTGATACTCAGACTGAGTCTGTGAGAGCTGACATCAACTGGAACATCTGTAAGTGACAGTGTAAGGTAGGCTCCGGGAGCTGTCACTGAGTGCTATAGGGGACACTTTACAGTGTATGGACAGCAGTGTCACCAATTAGTTATAATGGGGGTGACAGTCAGTGGCCACTCGGATAATGTAGAGATAATGGGGGACTCCCGCAGGTCCAGTGATTATTAGTTTGCGGGCTGATTGCTCTGTATAGTGAGAGTGGGTATGATGGCTTAGGATGCTATATATGGATGATATGTTTAATATCCAGTCCAGTGATTATTAGTTTGCGGGCTGATTGTTCTGTACAGTGAGAGTGGGTATGATGGCTTAGGATGCTAGATATGGATGATATCTATGTTTAATATCTCAGTAAGTAGCGTGTGGGGGGGATTGAGAGTCATTATGCACAGCACTGTAAGAACTAGGAAGCACAAGGGGTACCTTATATATACCAGGATATGCTGCTAGTACTGATGAGTGTGCATGAGCTGACAAATGCTTTATAGGGGTATCTGATATATACCAGGATATGCTGCTAGTACTGATGAGTGTGCATGAGCTGACAAATGCTTTATAGGGGTATCTGATGTATACCGGGATATGCTGCTAGTCCTGATGAGTGTGCATGAGCTGACAAATGCTTTATAGGGGTATCTGATATATACCAGGATATGCTACTAGTACTGATGAGTGTGCATGAGCTGACAAATGCTTTATAGGGGTATCTGATATATACCAGGATATGCTGCTAGTCCTGATGAGTGTGCATGAGCTGACATGCTTTATAGGGGTACCTGATATATACCAGGATATGCTGCTAGTACTGATGAGTGTGCATGAGCTGACAAATGCTTTTATAGGGGTATCTGATATATATCAGGAAATGCTGCTAGTCCTGATGAGTGTGCATGAGCTTACAAATGCTTTATAGGGGTATCTGATATATACCAGGATATGCTGCTAGTACTGATGAGTGTGCATGAGCTGACAAATGCTTTATAGGGGTAGCTGATATATACCAGGATATGCTGCTAGTCCTGATGAGTGTGCATGAGCTGACAAATGCTTTATAGGGGTATCTGATATATACCAGGATATGCTGCTAGTACTGATGAGTGTGCATGAGCTGACACATGCTTTATAGGGGTATCTGATATATACCAGGATATGCTGCTAGTACTGATAAGTGTGCATGAGCTGACAATTGCTCTCTAGGGGTATCTGATATATACCAGGATATGCTGCTAGTCCTGATGAGTGTGCATGAGCTGACAAATGCTTTATAGGGGTATCTGATATATACCAGGACATGCTGCTAGTACTGATAAGTGTGTATGAGCTGACAAATGCTCTCTAGGGGTATCTGATATATACCAGGATATGCTGCAGTTTTGAGCTTTTGATTGCGGCTTAGATTTAAACTTTTCTGGAAAACTCCATTATTTTTTATATATATATATATATATATATATATATATATATATATATATATATATATATATATATATATATATATATATATATATATATATATATATATATATAAATAACTAATTGTGTAAACCATTTACAAAACTAAACAAGTCAGAAGACTTGCTTTAAACCCAGAAACTCTCTGACTACACTGTTTCCAATGCAGCAAAGGAATCTGGGTAAGATATGCAAATGAGGTTCACAATGAGTCACCTTTATACTTTTAGCCTGCTTTTTAAGAGAGACTTCCCTTTATGCCATAGCACTGCTGCATTACACAGCTTTAATGCTTAGCTAGGGTTAGTACAGTGATTTAGACCAATCCCAGGACAGCTGTTTCGTGGTTATTGCCACTCATCAGCTGGAGTAGGTTAAATCACTGCTTGGTAAAGTTCATTTCTGGGGGAAATTCAACAACAATTAAAATTATGGGGAGGCGAAAAGTGAGTTTAAAATCCTCCACTAAATACAAAATATAGAGAAAATAACTTATTGTGTAAACCATTTACAAATCTAAACAAGTCAGAAAACTTGCTTTAAACCCAGAAACTCTCTGACTACACTGTTTCCAATGCAGCAAAGGAATCTGGGTAAGATATGCAAATGAGGTTCACAATGACTCACCTTTATACTTTTAGCCTGCTTTTTAAGAGAGACTTCCCTTTATGCCATAGCACTGCTGCATTACACAGCTTTAATGCTTAGCTAGGGTTAGTACAATGATTTAGACCAATCCCAGGACAGCTGTTTCGTGGTTATTGCCACTCATCTGCTGGGAGTAGATTAAATCACTGCTTGGTAAAGTTCATTTCTGGGGGAAATTCAACAACAATTAAAATTATGGGGAGGCAAAAAGTGAGTTTTAAATCCTCCACTAAATACAAAATATAGAGAAAATAACTCATTGTGTAAACCATTTATAATATTTCCCCCAGAAATGAACTTTACCAAGCAGTGATTTAACCTACTCCCAGCTGATGAGTGGCAATAACCACGAAACAGCTGTCCTGGGATTGGTCTAAATCACTGTACTAACCCTAGCTAAGCATTAAAGCTGTGTAATGCAGCAGTTCTATGGCATAAAGGGAAGTCTGTCTTAAAAAGCAGGCTAAAAGTATAAAGGTGAGTCATTGTGAAACTCATTTGCATATCTTACCCAGATTCCTTTGCTGCATTGGAAACAGTGTAGTCACAGAGTTTCTGGGTTTAAAGCAAGTCTTCTGACTTGTTTAGATTTGTAAATGGCTTACACAATGAGTTATTTTATATATATATATATATATATATATATATATATATATATATATATATATATATATATATATATATATATATATATATATATACAGTGGGGCAAAAAAGTATTTAGTCAGCCACCAATTGTGTGAGTTATCCCACTTAAAGGGCCACTAAACCCAAAATCTTTCTTTCATGATTCAGATAGAGAATACAAATTCAAACAACAATACAATTTACTTCTATTATTTATTTTGCTTCATTTTTTAGATATCCTTAGTTGAAGAAAAAGCAATGCACATGGTGAGCCAATCACACAAGGCTTCTATGTGCAGCAACCAATCAGCAGCTACTGAGCATATCTAGATATGCTTTTCAGCAAAGAATATCAAGAAAATAAAACAAATTAGATAATAGAAGCACATTAGAAAGATGTTTAGAATTGCATTCTCTTTCTAAATCATGAAAGAAAAAATGTGGGTTTCATGTCCCTTTAAGAAGATGAGAGAGGCCTGTAATTTTCATCATAGGTATGCCTCAACTATGAGAGACAAAATGTGGAAACAAATCCAGACAATCACATTGTCTGATTTGGAAAGAATTTATTTGCATATTATGGTGGAAAATAAGTATTTGGTCACCTTCAACAAGTAAGATTTCTGGCTCTCACAGACCTGTATCTACTTCTTTAAGAGGCTCCTCTGTCCTCCAATCATTACCTGCATTAATGGCACCTGTTTGAACTTGTTATCAGTATAGAAGACACCTGTCCACAACCTCAAACAGTCACACTCCAAACTCCACTATGGTGAAGACCAAAGAGCTGTCGAAGGACACCAGAAATAAAATTGTAGACCTGCACCAGGCTGGGAAGACTGAATCTGCAATAGGCAAGCAGCTTGGTGTGAAGAAATCAACTGTGGGCGCAATAATTAGAAAATGGAAGACATACAAGACCACCGATAATCTCCCTCGATCTGGGGCTCCACGCAAGATCTCACCCCGTGGGGTCAAAATGATCACAAGAATGGTGAGCAAACATCCCAGAACTTCACGGGGGGACCTAGTGAATTACCTGCAGAGAGCTGGGACCAACGTAACAAAGGCTACCATTAGAACACACTACGCCGCCAGGGACTCAGATCCTGCAGTGCCAGACGTGTCCCCCTGCTTAAGCCAGTACATGTCCGGGCCCATCTAGAGAGCATTTGGATGATCCAGAAGTGGATTGGGAGAATGTCATATGGTCAGATGAAACCAAAGTAGAACTGTTTGGTAGAAACACAACTCGTTGTGTTTGGAGGAGAGAGAATGCTGAGTTGCAACCAAAGAACACCATACCTACTGTGAAGCATGGGGGTGGCATCATCATGCTTTGGGGCTGTTTCTCTGCAAAAAGAACAGGACGACTGATCCGTGTACATGAAAGAATGAGTGGGGCCATGTATCGTGAGATGAGTGCAAACCTCCTTCCATCAGAAAGGGCATTGAAGATGAAACGTGGCTGGGTCTTTCAGCATGACAATGATCCCAAACACACCGCCCGGGCAACAAAGTAGTGGCTTCCTAAGAAGCATTTCAAGGTCCTGGAGTGGCCTAGCCAGTCTCCAGATCTCAACCCCATAGAAAACCTTTGGAGGGAGTTGAAAGTCCGTGTTGCCCAGCAACAGCCCCAAAACATCACTGCTCTAGAGGAGATCTGCATGCAGGAATGGGCCAACATACCAGCAACAGTGTGTGACAACCTTGTGAAGACTTACAGAAAACGTTTGACCTTTGTCATTGCCAACAAAGGATATATAACAAAGTATTGAGATGAACTTTTGATATTGACCAAACACTTATTTTCCAACATAATATTCAAATAAATTATTTCCAAATTAGACAATGTGATTGTCTGGATTTGTTTCCACATTTTGCCTCTCATAGTTGAGGTATACCTATGATGAAAATTACAGTCCTCTCTCATCTTCTTAAGTGGCAGAACTTGCACAATTGGTGGCTGACTAAATACTTTTTTGCCCCACTGTATATATAATAATGTCCATAATGCTACAACAAAAAGGGCCTCTACACAAACAGACAAGTATATATTTTTTAGCCAGGTAATCACTAATTACCTCAATGATCATCTGACTATAATACCTAGTAGTACTTGAATTTGAAATAGGGGTCTATCTTCTTTTTCTACATAAGGGCTTTTTTGGGTCTCTAAAAAATCAATTTTTTTAGCTGAGTATTTAAAGACCACCTTCAAAAATCCATACAGTATATATCTTTAGCCACACAATCGCTGTGACTGCATGATCCCCCTAGTTATACTGTCCAAAATAATACCCAATTTTGAAAAAGGGTCTGTCTTTTCTCACATGAGTCATCTTGGAGTTAGTAAGCATTTCATTTTCACTTACAGACACATTTTCCCTTAAAAAATAATTACTTTTAACCACTAAATCTTCCATTTGAAAGATTAGGTGATTCTCTTTAGGTGATTAGGTCTTGCGGATGTCTCCCCTCCATTTACATATACAATTATACCTGGAAGTGTGAGCTGTGGTGTGTGTGTGTGTGTGGGCTGTGGTGTGTGTGTGTGTGTGTGGGCTGGGGTGTGTGTGTGGGCTGTGGTGTGTGTGTGTGGGGGGGCTGTGGTGTGTACGTGTGTGTGTGTGTGGGCTGTGGTGTGTGTGTGTGGGCTGTTGTGTGTGTGTGTGTGGGGGGGGGGGCTTTGGTGGGTGTGTGTACACCTATGTATGTGTCTGACACACAGTGTGTGGATGTATGTGTATATAAGTATCTCTGTGTGTATTATATC
This sequence comes from Bombina bombina, assembly GCF_027579735.1. Taxonomy (NCBI): domain Eukaryota; kingdom Metazoa; phylum Chordata; class Amphibia; order Anura; family Bombinatoridae; genus Bombina; species Bombina bombina. Next base: position 185,281,715 of record NC_069506.1, on the reverse strand, counting down.
TGTGTGTTTGTGTGGTACAGTGCATTGCCCCATTTCTTTTAAGTATTTTTTGTTCTGGGTAGAGGCCCCGGGCTGTCAATCTGCCTAGGGACCTGCACTTGCTAGGGCCGGCCCTGGCGTCTATGTAATGTTCTTGTTATCATACAAAAAATACATAAAAATAAGGCCCAGTTCAACTCAACTGTATAATTCTTCATTATATACATAAACAGTTATTCCAATAGTACAAATGGTATATTGCAATATATACAATGTTATAATGATCCACATTAGTGGATTTATGGGTTTTTTTATATATAAAATGTTGTGCATTACCTTAAATGATTTTTTTTTTTCTATTTTAAAAGCTGTGGGGCGGGGTTGGGGCGGATATTGGGCGGGGTTGGGGCAGAGATTGGGCGGGGTTGGGGCAGAGATTGGGCGGGGTTGGGGCAGAGATTGGGCGGGGTTGGGGCAGAGATTGGGTGGGGTTGGGGCAGAGATTGGGTGGGGTTGGGGGCGGGGTGAAAGGGGGCCCCGCTTTGTCATCCTGCGTTGGGCCCCGCAATGGCTAGGGCCGGCCCTCCGGCCCTGACCTTACCGCTACCCTACCGCAAGATTGCAGGACTCAGGGACCCGGACACTTGTTACCCCAATAGCAACACCTTCAATTACCCCTGGAGGACACTGACAGTTCAGAAAAAGTTCTGAACAGTGCTCTACTCACCACATTTCAAGAGCCATTTACAGAGACCCTTAGACAGGACTTTGGCAACCATGACTCCACTTTACCTACCGAGGTTCCTCAGATTCCTTATGTTGGTAGTCGAGAAGATTTTACTATGTTATTGATCTCCCAGTATAATGCCTAATATTAATATATTTGACCTTATTGCCCCTACAACGACTATCTGCTTTAATTTACTGGGCTTGTCTTACTTTTATTTTTTATATTGTTTTAGGACCTATATATCTTAGTCCTTAGGTTCTATTAATAAATAGCTTTGTACAATATACTATTATTTTTTTCTAGTACACAGAAAGTCCAAAGTACATATCAAATTGGTCCATAAGCGACCAATACCATATCTAGACTCCCTTATATAACATTGATGAGTAATGTGAAGTCCAAAAGTGGCCTTTAAGTATCAGTGGGAGATATTAAATACAGCAAATTGGGTCTTAAATTAGTAGGTCATACTTGTATACAGAAAATCCTATATGTATCTACGATGTTAAATTGACTGTGTAACATTGCTTGTTTTTGTTATATGACTGACCTTTCATATTTATTCTGTAATCTCTAAAATCTCAATAAAAGACTATTTAAAAAAAAAAAATAAAGAAAAAAAAATGAATTGAAATTATATCCCTCTGGAGTCCAGTCCCTTCTTTATGTCACTGCTTCAGTTCACTGCTATGTGTTACTGACAGCTATGAGGGATACTATCACTGTTATGTGTTACTGCAACTATGAGAGATAATATCACTGCTATATGTTACTGACAGCTATGAGGGATACTATCACTGTTATGTGTTACTGCAGCTATGAGAGATAATATCACTGCTATGTGTTACTGACAGCTATGAGGGATAATATCACTGTTATGTGTTACTGACAGCTATGAGGGATAATATCACTGCTATGTGTTACTGACAGCTATGAGGGATAATATCAGTGCTGTGTTACTGACATCTATGAGGGCAAATATCACTGCTATGAGGGATAATATCACTGCTGTGTGTTACTGACAGCTATGAGGGATAATTTCACTGTTATAATGACATGCGGTATCTGTAATATGATAGTTTAATTTTCTCTTTCTGTCCCTTTAAAAGACCATATAACTCATTTATTTAAAATGTTCTTTTCAACCAAGCATCACATGACCCAGGATAAGTTAAAGGGTCTTTTTATTTGTATCCTCAAAACCAGACTTCAGCTGTCCTCCACCAATATACTGGATAAACTGTGATGGGCACAGTGATAGTTGGGTAACACAATGCCCCATCTAACAGCACCACCCATAGCCCCAATGTTAATCATATGATGTATATTTTTGATAACTAATAAGTAATTTTACCCCTTGACTGCCAGTAACATACAAATTAAGGATTTTACCTCTTAACCTGCCAGTAACAAGTAAACAGAAGTGATTGTAACACCTTTTCTGCCACTCACTAATTTCTGCTCCATACTGTAGTGCATATAGGCAGGGGGCATTTTTTTTGCACAAGCACTTGTTAATTTACAATAGTTAATTCTTATAAAAAAATATTTAAAGAAAAAATTGTCACTTCATATGGCAATTAAAAACATGGTGGGGGAGGAGCAAGGATATAGGAGGGGCAATAGGGTAGAGGAGGGGCTGAGGAGGTAGATAGGTGGAGCAAAGAGGAGGTGGGGGGTCCTGCCACACTTTTGCCCGGGGACCCTGGTTGGTCTCAGTCCGCCCCTGTATATGTACATATATATATTATATATGGGTAGGGTTATGAGGGAGGAGGTAATACCACAATATAGTTAGTTTAAAGTGCAACCCTTTGACATAATATGCACACTATAAGTAAAGAAGGACTAAATGACATACATTACTGTCACTTTAAAGAAAGGGAAATTTGCACACAAAAACGTTTTAGAGAGAACAAATTTCCTCTCATGTTTATTAGCTGCAACTTGCAGGTGTCAGGATTGGATATCATTTACAAGGATAACAGTGATATATGTGACATACAAATAAACAAGCAGTATGAAAACAAAACAAACATATATACAAAAGAAAATTGGAACATATTCAGGATACTAACTCCCAGGGTAGAGAGGCTAATACAGTAAATATGTATACAGATGATAGCAAACAAACTTCTGCTAATTCAGCTAGCCAGTTAACTACCGTAAACAGACCAAACATGGAGGTACCTCCCAAAAGCGTCCACCTTTGTGCTACTCCAGAGAGAACTGTATAATGGAGGCTGGTAAACAGTTAGTAGAAAAATGGCTGCGTCATGCCATAAAGCTGTACAAACAAACTGCCTGCATGCTCCTCTCCTTGGAGCTTCCAAAGCACATAGCAGTGATGTCACAGTAAGGGTGTGTCATCAGCCATACACACCTCTCCTCCAATTGGTGGAATCTCAAAAATTGTGATACAAAAGACTGTAGATTAGTGTAAGCACATAGGTAGATCGTCAAGCTGAGAGCAAAGCATGGCTATCTCATATATATATATATATATATATATATATATATATATATATATATATATATATATATATATATATATATATATATGTAAATGTGTATGTATGTATGAATGTATGTATGTATATATGTAAATGTATATAGGAGTCGAACAAAAGGAGTTGATCCGAGGTCAGATAAATTAAAGCAAATTTTATTCAGTTCAATAGAAGTAAAAACCCATGGGGGTCCAAAACATTACTCCACAAGTTGTACTCAGGCTGACATGTTTCAGTGTAATACCGTAATCATAGCTGATAGAGTATACTGGTGCTGATCCTTTTAAAAGACATTTCTTTTCATTGGTTAATTACATTATTTACAAATGAAAGGAGTGATTTACAAAAAACTTTAACTCATTCCATACCGGGTAGAGGTATAATTATAAATGCAAATGTTAAGTTTAAACCCTGTCTATATATAACCATATGGGCAACTGAACTGGTATAAGCAAACAAATCATTAATACAGTTAAGCCATAACAATCTAGAAATGTAAGAAGCATGTTAATACAGTTGTGTATGCTCAAAATATTGATAGGGAAAATTTACCTTTGCATATCATACTGCTTCAGATGGAATATACGTTATATTAAGTAGGGAAGTAAGGGTTTGGAAAGGAATTAATAAAAATGCCATTTTGATGAAAATAAAACAAAAGGTTCCTAATGTAGAACTTAAAAGCGTGTACTGTGAGAACTAAGCTACTATTAAGTAGATAACCATATAAGTTATACCAAGTGTTCTCCTTGTCTTGCTAAGACAGAAATTGACACGCTAACTGATCCATATAGGATATGCTCCATATCTTTTAGCAGTAATGTGAAACTGCATTTACGAATCCTCAGGCTATTGGGGAAGACCAGGATATGTTGGAAATTTACTCTTAGACTAAAAGAAAAAAGAAAGAAAAATTTCAAGAAATCATTGGCTAGTGTATGTTCCTAAATTCTAAAAGTTACCCCTTGTAAAAACACACCTCAATACTTAACATATTAGCACACACATATGATTACAGACTAACTTTGGAGTCACTAACAGTAAAGATTAGTGCGTAAGTGCCTTATCTTGTCAAGGTGTGAGTGGGTAAAGAAGGGGCGGGGAACTGTGAGCTTGCGAGTGCGAGAAAGTAGGTAACCTTTATTTCCAATAATTAATGAGATCGTATTCCGAATTGAGGCCCTTAGGGACTCTAGTCTGTAGCTTAAAAATCCAGAACATCTCACGTTTACCTAGGATCTGGTCTCTGTTGCCTCCACGTAAGGGAGTTTTGACCCATTCAATGGCCTGCCACCTCAGAGTGGCACTGCTTTTGTTATTTACAAATTTAAAATGTTTTACTAGGGGAGTAGTGGCTTGGCTTCTCCAATTTTAATTGTGGACAGATGGTTACATATCCTTGCATTTACTTCAGTAGTGGTGAGACCGACATACTGTAGATGGCATTCAATGCATGTGAGCAAATAGATGACATAGGAGGATGTACAGTTTAGACAAGCCTTGATTTTAAACACTTCACCCGTAACTTCAGAGTGTAATTCCTCCGATGCGATACTGAAATTGCATGGTTTGCATCTGGATTTGCCACATCTGTACATCCCCCTATGTCTCAACGAAGACCCCTGTTCTCTCTCTCTGTACTTCGTGGAAGCTCTGATGGAGACAAGATATTGCCTATGGTTCTACTTTTTCTGTAAGAACAACGCAGGCCCCTATTTACAAAGCTTAAAAGCCTGTCGTCTGCTGTCAGGAGTTGGAAATGTTTATTTAATATGTTACATATTTCTTTGTACTCTGTACTATAATCAGTGACAAAGGTGACCCTTTCCTGCGATGTAGTGTCCTGTTATCTCTTGGTGTCAGGGTGCCAGGAATCAGACTGAGACGAGAAGTGCAAAAATAATCACACCTTTATTAATAGCAAAAAATAATAAAAAAATCCACAAGTCAAATAACAAGCCAGAAATCAAAACCAGAGCTGGTAGTCAGACGAGCCGAGTCAGGAGCCAAAGCGAGTAGTCAGACGAGCCAGAATCAGGAACAAGGAAAACAGCAGAGTCAGGAACAAGCCAAGGACCAGGAACCAGGAGGGACGTCAGACAGCCAGGTAATACACAGGAGCTCTCACAAACAGGTCTGAGACAATGCAAGGGCAAAGCATACTGAACAGTGGCCCTTTAAATAGTAAGTGATGACATCACAATTCTGAGACTGCATCCTGTCTTACACTGATGATGTACACCAGTCTGGCCATAAAAGGAAGTGCAGGAATTGAGCAGCATCACACAGTATGCACCAGAGTCAGCAAGAGAGGTGAGTAAAATGGCTGCCAGCAGCACATGGCAAACAAAACAGGAAAATACCCTGACAATACCTTCTCCTCAATGACCCCTCCCCCGCGGGAGGACAAAAGGCTTATTGGGAAACGGGCATGGAAGGCACGGAGGAGGGCGGGAGCATGAACATCAGAGGAGGGAACCCATGAACGCTCCTCTGGACCGTAGCCCCTCCAGTGAACCAAATACTGTACGCTGCCCCTGGACATACGAGAGTCAATAATGCTCCTCATGGTTGTCAACAAAGATAGGACTGGGACGAGGCAGCACAGTGGTAAACCGATTACAAACCAATGGTTTCAAGAGGGAGACATGAAAAACATTGGCGATGCGCATTGCAGGAGGAAGGTCAAGAGCATAGGTCACAGGATTGACCCGTCGGAGTATTCGAAAAGGACCAACATAATGGGGAGCCAGTTTATTGGAAGGCACACAAAGATTCAAGTTGCGAGAGGACAGCCAAACTCTCTCACCAACCTGGTAGGAAGGTGCTGGCAGATGCCTACGATCAGCCTGGAACTTTTGGCGCTGCATAGAATGATGAAGGCAATCCTGAATCTGCATCCACATGGAACGGAGTTACCGGAGATGCTCCTTCAAAGCCAGAATACCCTGAGACATGAATGAATCGGGCAACAAGGATGGTTGAAACCCATAATTCGCCATGAACGGGGATAACTTGGAGGAAGCATTAATAGCACTATTATGAGCAAACTCTGCCCAAGGTAACAGTTTAGACCAATTTTTGTGGTGATCTGAGACATAGCAACAGAGGAACTGTTCCAGAGCTTGAATAGACCGTTCCGCAGCCCCATTGGATTGAGGGGGATATGCCGAGGAGAAGGAAAGCTGGATACCCATTTGAGCAGAAAAGGAATGCCAAAATCTGGAGATAAACTGGCTACCCCGGTCCGACACTATCTCCTTGGGTAACCCATGTAAACGGAAGACCTCCCGGGCAAAAATTGAAGCAAGCTCCTGAGCGGTAAGCAACTTCTTCAAGGGAATGCAATGTGACATTTTAGAAAAATGGTCAACCACCATAAGGATAACAGTATTGCCATTGGAAACAGGGAGCTCGACAATGAAGTCCATGGAAAGATGTGCCCAAGGACACTCACCATTAGCAATAGGTTGAAGAAGACCCACAGGAAGATGTCGAGGAGTCTTATTCTGTGCACAAACTGAGCAGGAGGCAACATACGCAGCAACATCAGAACGAAGACCTGGCCACCAGAATTGTTGAGTGACAGACCAAATCATTTGATTCTTGCCTGGGTGACCTGCGACTTTAGGATAGTGGTAAGTGTGCAAAAGTTTAGTTCGAAGATTCTCAGGAACAAAACACTTACCACTAGGTTTCTCAGGAGGTGCATTGGTTTGTGCAGCCAGGATCTCCTCCCCTAAGGGAGAAGTCAAATTAGTACGTATGGTAGCCAAAATAGGGTCAGGAGATATAACTGGAGTAGGTACAGACTCCTCCTTGGACAGAGAGGAAAATTGTCGCGAGAGGGCATCAGCCCTAACATTCTTACTACCAGGTAGGTAGGAGACCAAATAATTAAACCAAGACAAAAATAGCGCCCATCTGGCCTGTCGGGGCGACAAACATTTTGCTTCAGATAGATAAGTTAAATTCTTGTGGTCAGTAAGAATGAGCACTGTCACGCTAGTACCCTCGAGAAGATGCCTCCATTCCTTGAGTGCCAAAATTATGGCCAGTAATTCCCTGGCACCAATTTCATAATTGCACTCCGCTGGAGACAATTTCTTAGAGAAGAAACCACACGGATGCAAGGAACCATCAGGCATAGGACGTTGAGACAAGAGGGCACCTACTCCAGTCTCAGACGCATCGACCTCAAGAATGAAAGGCAGGACAGAGTTAGGATGAGCCAGAACTGGAGCGGCAGCAAAGGCAGTCTTAAGACTATCAAAGGCCTTAATGGCAGTAGGTGACCAATGGAGTGGATCATTCTCTTTACGGGTCATGTCTGTGATAGGTTTGACCAAGGAAGACATTTTTTTAATAAACTTTCTATACTAATTGGCGAACCCCCAAAAACTTTAATTAGACCGAAGACCAACTGGGCGAGGCCACTGCAGAACTGCAGATAACTTGTCAGGATCCATGGAGAACCCTACAACGGAGATAACATAACCTAGGAAGGTTACTTGAGTCTGATGGAACTAAGATTTCTCGAGTTTACAAAACAGGCCGTTCTCACATAGTCTATGAAGAACCTGTGTAACATCAGAACGATGAGCCTCAAGTGTGGGTGAGTGTATGAGGATGTCGTCTAAGTACACCACAACACACTGTTGCAAAATATCTCATAGGACATCATTAATAAATTCCTGGAAAACAGCAGGAGCATTACATAGGCCAAAGGGCATTACAAGATACTCATAATGCCCGCTCCTAGTGTTAAATGCTGTTATCCATTTGTGACCCTTCTTGATCCTAATGAGATTGTACGCTCCTCTCAAATCAAGTTTAGTAAAGACCGTAGCTCCCTTGAGGCGGTCAAAGAGTTCCGCAATGAGCGGAATAGGGTAGGCATTCTTTTTTTTTTTCAAATTATTTTTATTGAATATAAAGAAAGTTACATACTCACAAAAAGAAGGATAAATTTCACATTTAAAACAATAAAATCTAGCATTACATATCAAGGTTTACAGTTTTTACAGTGCGTATTTCAGTTCTCGATGAGAGAGAAAAAGAAAGGAAAAAAAACAACAACAAAAAAAAAAAAAAAGGGGGGGGAACCCCCGTCCTCCATCCATCACCGACCTATTCATCCGTGCGCCCATCCGCCCCCTTAATATCTAACCCTCTCCCCACTCTCGAGGGAAGTGCCCTGCGTATATATTTGTTGTTATAAACGCAGAGTTACGGAATGGTTTTATCACCTTCCTTTGACATGTCAACGGCAAGGATGTGATAAAAGATTCCCATTTCCGGAAAAAAATGGATAAGTGTTCTTCTTGAGGATAAGGGATATTAAATTGCTCTACAGTGAGTTGGTTTAATAGAGCTTTTTTGAAATGCGCTATTTGGGGTGCATCTCGCGCCTTCCATAATTTAAAAATAAGAATACGACCCGTTAATATAATTGTATTGATAAGACTAAAATTTTTCAGTGTACCTTGGAAATACACTAGAAAAAAAATATCAATAGGCTTTAAATGATGGTCTAAATGTAGGGTTGTATTCATCCAGTAGTTTATCTTCATCCAATATTGGATAATTTTAGGACAAGCCCACAAACAATGGAACAAGTCCGCTTCTACTGCGGAGCACCTGGAGCATAAAAAGCTAGTCTTATACCATTTGGATAACAGATTTGGTGTATAATACCTCTGTAGGCCTATTTTGATTTGAGACTCTCTCCATGAAGTTGGGACCCAACTTTGTTGTATTATCTTAAAACTACTGATAACCGTCTGTTCGTCTATATCCGGATAATAAGGCGACCATTTCATTGTCATGTCAGTAACCTGCATATTAGAAGGTTTTTGGATTATAAGTGAATATAATGAAGATATTGCAAATATGCCGGCTGTATATAAATTTACCCTAGTCTGGATATCCCCTAAGGACCAATTATTTCCAAAACTATAAAGTAACTCTAGAAGATAGTGTCTGATTTGCAAGTAGGCGTAGAACTCATGTGTTCCCAGATTGAATTTCTGTACCAGTTCTGCAAATGTTACTGGTAGACCCATATTTCCCCGGATCTGCCCTACAAATTTCAAACCCTTTGCCGCCCATTCTTTAAAGATCTGGTTAGACAGCCCGGGTATAAAGTTGGGGTTACCACAGATAGGTAAATAGTTTGAGACATTCACGGGACATTCTAGGGTACTGCATAGTTTTTGCCATGCGACTATGATGTTCTTAAGCATAGATTGATAAAAAATATTGGATGGTAGCGCGGTTAGAGGGCAATGGAGTAGAGCCTTCAAGCCGAATGGGGCGACCAATTCTGATTCCCCGGAAAAGGAGGAGATTTGCTCCTTTTCTGATATCCAGTCTATCGCGATCCTGGCGATACACGCCAAATTGTAGGCCTGGATGTTGGGAAGAGCCAGCCCCGCTGCGAGTTTGTTATTCATAAGTCGATGGCATGCAATTCTAGGTTTAGAGCCTTTCCATAAAAACCGCGCGCATGCTTTATTATACTTCATAACATCTTTTTTATGCAAAAAAAGCGGTATGTTTTGTAAGACATATAGAAATTTAGGGAAAATAACTGATTTGATCAGCATCACTCGAGCCGAAAGTGATATGGGCAATCCAGCCCACTCATCTAATTTTTTACCACATTGTTCCAGGCAGTCCGTAAAATTTGCCTTATACCATTCCGCTGGATTACGAGATAATTTCAAACCTAAGTATGAGATTTGTGGAACTTCCAAGAATGGATGGTCTATACGGGATGAGGGCTCTTTATGTATCCACAATAGCTCTGATTTTGAGGTATTTATCTTATACCCCGATATCTCTCCGAAATCCGCGACGATACTTTGTAAAGCTGGCAGCTCTGTATTCAAATTAGATAAGAATAAGAGCAGATCATCTGCGTACAGAAGCAAAACGTGTTTCTTCCCTGCCAATGGAATCCCCTCTAACTCTTGCCGCAGTAATATAGCCAAGGGTTCTAAACTGATGTTAAATAAGAGAGGGGAGAGGGGACACCCCTGCCTAGTCCCTCTGTGTAAAGTCAGACGTTGAGATAAAACATTATTAATAATTAGTGCAGATGTTGGAGCACTATAGATTAATCTGATATATTCAATAAATTTTCCAGATACACCAAATTGCTCCAGGGAATATAACAAGTGATCCCAATCAACGCGGTCGAATGCTTTCTCTGCATCTACCGTTAGAATTGCTTTATCTATGTTCTTATGTTGATTGGGAGACGCCTGTCCATTCCAGTACGATTCGATTAATATTAGTAATTTGCGCATATTTTTAACAGGATTTCGTCCAGGCATGAAACCTGATTGGTCTCCATGTATTATACTCCCAATGCATGGTTTCAGCCGGTTGGCGAGAATAGAAGCCAAAATCTTATAGTCCGTATTTAGGACAGATATGGGCTGATACTAATTGGGTATCTCAGGGTCTTTGCCCTTTTTCAAAATTAGTGAAATATTTGCGGCCGCGTAGTACTGGGAGCAACTTGAGTTTTCTGAAAAATAGTGATTGAATAGCTTTTCTAATACCGGTACCACCTGTGGTTCTAAAATTCTGTAAAATTCGATAGGGAACGAATCGGGTCCGGCGGCTTTATTTGGTTTGGCCTGTTTAATTGCAGTTGTTATCTCCTCCTCAGATATATTAACATTCAGAGAGTTTCTCATATCTCCTGAAAGTTGTGGAACCTTTATTCTCTGCCAAAAAGCTGCTTTCTTACTTGGATTTGGGGTCTCAGATTTAAATACCTCTTGGAAATATTCCACAAATACCCTTTCAATATCAGGGTGTTTCGTATAACGTACAGTGCCCAGTTTAATTGCTGGAATGGGTTGCCTTAGAGCAGGTTTGACCAATCTGGCCACAAATTTTGCGGATCTTCCTTTATGACCGCCATACAGTGCTTTCACTCTAATATCCTCCTGAACACTATTTTGTTTTATATGGATATCACGCACTGTCTTGGCGTTTACATATGTCTCCCAATGTTGTTTCATGGGATTACTAATATATCTTCTATATGCATTTTTAACTTGATTAGTCATTTGTCTCTCTACCTGAGTATATTTCTTTTTCAAAGAGATCATATATGCTTTTATTTCCCCCCGCAAGACAGCCTTAGAGGCTTCCCAAAATACCTCAATCTTGTCAAAATAGTTCCTGTTGTTTTTTGAGTATTCGTCCCACCTAGATTTTAACCAATTCTGAAAGCTTACATTATTATTTAAAAATTTGGGGAAGGGAAAGCGGATACCACTTATATTTCTTAAAGCCATATTACATGATAATAAGATAATCGCGTGATCCGATAGTATAATATCTTCAATTTGAGAGGTCCAGTTCCAACCAAGGAGAGAGTCTGAAATCAAAAAATAATCTATTCTGGACAACGTCTGTTGCGCATGAGACATGCATGTAAATGTGCGACTATCTGGATTCTGAGAACGCCAGATATCAACTAGGCCTAGTTGTGAGCAAAATTTATGGAAAATACGAACCTTTCTGCATCTCGCCCGCAGTGATCTTTTTTTCAGATTATCCAATACGGTGTCTGAAATCAGATTAAGATCACCCGCGATGATTAAATTATTACCTATAAATTTGTGTAGTGTACATGTTAGCATAGCTCAGAAGTTATAGTCTATTTGGTTCGGACCGTAGATATTGCATATTACATAGCGTATTTTCTTAATTTCAATTTCCAATATTAAAAACCTCCCTTCCGGGTCTGCCTCCACATTATGCACCTGGTAATTCAAGTTTTTGTTAAGTAATATGGCCACCCCTCTTTTTCTGGATGTAGCGGGCGCTGCCACCACCTCCCCTACCCATTTGGATTTAAGTTTGGGAAATTCTTGGGGTTTGAGGTGTAATTCCTGCAGCAGCACTATATCCGGTCGGGATCTGCCCAGATGTTTAATTATAGATTTACGTTTCATGGGGGAGGTTACACCCCCCACATTCCAAGACAGAAGATTTAATTTATCTTCCATAATATTTTAAGGGTATATCAAGAGAGATTAGGCAAAGCACACCCGGGTGAACAGGTCGGTAGGAGGAAGAGGGAGAGAAAAGAAAGAAAAAAAAAAAAAAAAAAGGAAATAACTCATCGACTTTCTCACAATAAAGCAGATACAATAAACAGATACATAGTAGACCAAACATAAACAACAGCAGAGAAAAATGTAGGCCAGAAGTTGCTTTACTGGCTACTTTATGGGACCCCCTCCTCTCTGCAGAAAGTTTCTGCTTCCATGACATTATTCAATGTGAAGTATTTACCCTCTCTCAGTACCACTAATCTCACAGGATACATCAATCTGATATTAAAATTTCCCTTCTGTAATCTGCCATAAAAGAAAGACATGTCTCTTCTTTTAGCCAGAGTTTCTGATGAAAAATCCTGGAAGATCAGTAGTCTGTGAGAGCGAAACACTAAGGGGTTACATTTTCGATAATATTGTAGATATAGCATCTTGTCCTGGAAATTAAGAAATTTAAATATAACTGGTCTGGGTCTATTGCTCACATTGTCTTCTCTACGTGGCCCTATCCTGTGCACCCTCTCTATCTGGAAGGGGACAGCAGGAGCCGGAATCTGCAGGGCCTGAGGAAGCGTAATAGACACAAAGGCCATCAGATCTTGAAACTCTGACGTTTCTGGGAGGCCTATCACTTTCAGGTTATTTCGTCTTGAGCGATCTTCAAGATCCTCAATCTTTGCTTGTAATGATGCAATACTTTTTCTATGCGCCTCAGTAATAGGCTCCTGTACATTAAATCTATCCTCTAAATCCGAGATCCGATTTTCTGCTTCCTCCATCCTTGCGGAGAATTGTCTAACTTCTGCAGTGAGATTTGAAATTTCGGATCTGATTTCTAATTTTACAGATTCGAATTGAGGAGTTAGAATTTTTGCCACCTTGGTGGCAAACTCTGCCATATTACTGGACATTAAGGACGATAAGCTTTTATCTAATGGAGTATCAATGCTAGCATCCAGCGTCCTGCTGCCCCCTTTCTTATCTTTAGATTTAGGTGGCATATTGGAGGGAGAACTCTTTTGGTGCATGTATCTATCCATAGACTGCAGCTTACAACTAATAATTAAATTTATGAGAAAGAGAGAGAGAAAAGAAGAAGTGAGAAAAAAAAAAAAAAGGGAAAAGATGGGGGAGATGGGGGAGTCTTATCCAAAAAAGTGTATTTAACCCTTGTTTGCCCTGACCTATATCGTCTAACAAATAATCAATGATCAACTTTTTATATATATAACAATTAGGGTCTTACCCTGCTTAATTTATATTTTCCAAGCTTTTATATTGTGTACTACAAACTCACCCTATGACCGTATATATATTCTAATCTAACGTCTCAGGTAAATTTATGGTGCATTTATTTATTAAACTTAACAGTATGTGTGAAGAGACGCAGATGCAAGGGATCTCAGAACCTGTCTTTAAGATACTTCTGTCTTAACCCTTGTTATACTATCATGTTATTCCCTTTAAGAAATTTCTGTGCAAGTGTCTAATCGGTGAGAAAGGAAAAAAAAAAAAAAAAAGGGGAAATTTTCTGTGAATCAAATCGTGATTTGTAAAGGGTATAGTTTAATTTATACTACAGGAGTCTGTGAACTTCCTAAAATACTGCAAGCTTATTAGGTTTATTAGTAGATAACACTTGACTAAATAAAAAAAAATAAAAAATTATTCTAGGACCCTCACTCAGGTCATAAGGATATTATAGACAGTGTAATTCAATATAATCTAAGCAATATAATTGTGGACAATATAAACTTTTCTTTAAGTAAAGGGAGTATTGTCTGGCTTCAAAGCTTTACAATTAGGCACAGTGGCATGTATAAACTGTAACAAAAACACAGATTGAACCGATAATACTTAAATTGTCCTAAGCATTTTACCTCATTATTATATATATACAGTCACAACTTGCTTATGCACTATGTCAAGGAGAACCCTGCCTGGACAGATTGTAATTAGACTATCCTATACTGCTTTTACTACTAGCATATCAAAGTGCCTATCTTATATAGAGAGCATATTATCTGCCTCAAAAAGTTTGTACAGCTACATATAGCTATAAATATTCAGTAAACACACAGGGGAGACCGGCTAAATAGATTGTAATTAAACTCTCTTATAGGGCTTATTAAGGTGTTTCACCTGTGTGTCTCTCTTATGTATCTATATTCTGGTTCAGTACTTCTACTTACAGGAGTTTGTATATATTGTACCACAAAAAAAAAAAAAAAAAAAGGAACCGCAGACTAAATAGGTTTAAGTTTCGTTATCCTAATCAGTTTAAGGCAAAAATCACTTTGGTACCTGAAAATGTGAATCAAAACAAAAGATATTTTTATAGAGTGTCAACTATAATACTGTGGTATAATTGTACCAAGTAGTACACTCTATATTACATTTCACAATATATTTATTCAGATGATTCTTTCCAGTCCAGTCTCATATCTCCCTGATTATATTTAACTCAGGAAAGTTTAAGTGCGGGCACCAGCTAGACCGGGTTATTTGATGTTTACACCCATCTGAAACAGGGTTTGTGGATTACAGTCAGATATAATCTTGAAGGCAAGGAGAGGTGTGTAACAGTATGTTAGGGCATATCATATCAGCAAGGATGCCGATGTATTTTATGGGCGCATATTAGCCTTAAGAAACTGAGTTTTGTATCTCACCAGCACCGATCTGTCCTCACCCAGGTTCTGTGTAGTCCAGCCGCTTTCGATGAAGTTCTAGGGATGTATGATATCCGGATCACCGTAATTACCCAGGTAGGGCTGAAGCTTCCGAGCGGGAGGGCACACCCGCGTTCTGCAGCCACCTTTTTGCGCCCAACACACACTGCTACACCGGGGAGCAGCGTATGGGGTGCTCTGTCCGCTGACCGCTCTGCTCCGGAAATGAGCTGCAGGAAGATCCCCAGGAAAGGGGAGAGAACTCATCCGCTGCCGTTGTAGTCCCGGCAGCGCTCTCGGACTCCACCACGCCTTGCGCTCAAGTGCGGCTGCAACCGCGGGACCCGGCCTCAGTGTTCACAGCGTTCCCCACTGTGTCTCATCCGTCAAATCGCCGGGATCCGCAACCACCGCATAGACACCGGCGCACCGGACCTCCGGCGGGGGGTAAGTAGTAGTCTCTGCAGTGAAGATAGAAAATATATGTCCTGCTTTTAAGCCTGGGTTAAGTCAGGGTTGAGTCTGGGTTAAGCTGATGTCAAGTCTTGTAAATCCAGCCACAGGGCAGAGGGGTTTCCCACATACACAGCAGTGCCACCGTGAACTTGCTTGGCCTGTTGATTTAGCATATGTGATGCGTCTTGACCGTAAGTTCAGGCTGTGTATAAAGGATAGGTACTTGTATTTCCCCACCGTCTATGTACAATAAAACTTGTGCTTCAGCCAACAAGCACAGACCAAGCTGCTTTGGGGGACTTCTGTTGCAAGGATCCGAGGATCCCAAATCCGGGCCGGATAAAGTTTCCACGGCCAAGGAAAATTCGGCAAACGGCTGGCAGGTAGTTATTCTCCAGGCAGCGTGTACCTGGAGCGGGAGCTAACACCTGTGATACCTGTGTGCTCCGCCTCCAGCAGGAAGTCCGCCCCCAGGGTAGGCATTCTTAATGGTAAGATGATGAAGACCCCTATAATCGATGCATGGTCTTAACTCACCACCCTTTTTCTTCACAAAGAAGAAGCCAGCCCCTGCAGGATTTGCGGATGATCCCCTACGACAGAGCATCGGCAACATACTCCTCCATAGCACAATTCTCTGCAACAGACAGAGGGTAAACCTGTCCCCGATGAGGAATGGCTCCGGGTTGCAGGTCTATGGCACAATCGTAAGACCAGTGAGGAGGCAATGTACCGGCACGCACCTTGTCAAAAACATCTAGAAACTCTCGGTACTCCTCTGGCAATTGAGATACCGAAGAAGTGCACAAGACTTTAACTGGTTTCCGAAGACAAGTGGAAATACATTGCGAAGACCACAACAAAATTTCGGACCTGTGCCAGTCGAGACTGGGATTGAGCTTTTGGAGCCAGGGATAACCCAGAACAACCGGAAAATGTGGAGAGTTTATCACATGGAACTGGAGGGTTTCAAAATGGAGAGCCATGGCTAATGGAGCAGTTTCATGAGTAACGAGTGTGGGCTGAAGGGGCCTGCCATCAATGGCCTCAATAGCAAGCGGAACGGACCGAGGCAAAACAGCAATGGAGTGCTTTAATACAAAAGCACTGCCAATTAAATAGTCCGTAGCACCGGAGTCAACAAGAGCCTGGGTGACTATGGAGGAGTCCACCCAGGAAAGGACAACCGTAACCAAAGGTTTCTCCCTTAGCGGTTCCGGGGACGAGGATAAACCACCCAAGGTCTGCCCCCGTTTCCCGGCCGTGTAGGACAAGACTTCAAAAGGTGGCCCTGTAACCCACAATAGAGGCAGAGCCCCTCCCTCCTTCTAAAGGCCCTCTCTGCCGCGGAGAGACGCGTGAATCCCAACTGCATCGGCTCAGCAGTACCTGGTGACTCTGGACCAGGAGGCATAGGAGGAGAGGGAGGCATGGGTGGGAATGAACACGTAGGAGACAATGGAACAGGAGGCTTCCGCAAGCGCTCCTTGAAAGAGGGCCTCTCACTTAGTCTGATGTCAATTAGGATCAAAAAAGAGATCTTCTGGTAAATCACTGGCAGCAACTTTGTCTTTAATTGCATCAGAGAGCCCATGAAAGAAGGTGGCAACAAGGGCTTCATTGTTCCAACCTATCTCTGCGGCAAGCGTACGGAACTCAATGGCATACTGAGCAACAGATCTTGTACCTTGCTGAATGGACAGAAGTCGTTTAGCAGCAGAGGAAGAGCGAGCCGGAACATCAAATACCCTTCGAAAGGAGGCCACAAATTCAGGGTAATTTGAAATCACAAGTTTATTAGTCTCCCACAATGGATTAGCCCAGGCAAGAGCTGTGTCAGAGAGTAACAAGATGAGAAATCCCACCTTAGCTCTGTCAGAGGGAAACACCTGAGATAACAACTCAAAGTAAATGCCCACCTGGTTCAAAAACCCTCTGCACTGATTAGGATCGCCTCCATAACGCTAAGATAGAGGTGCAGAATCGGACATGCTCCTGGTAGGACTAGGTGCAGCAGCGGAAACAGGAGCAGCCATAACTTGCGGGAAACTTTGGTCCAAATGTGCAGTGCAAGTCAGCAGGGTTTGCAGGGCTAGTGCAAATTGATCCAAGTGGTGATCCTGTTCATCCATCCTGGAAATTATGGCAGGTAAAGGTGGATTATTAGCACCATCAGGATTCATCGCCCTTGCGTAATGTCAGGGTGCCAGGAATCAGACTGAGACGAAAAGTGCAAAATTAATCACACCTTTATTAATAGCAAAAAATAATAAAAAATCCACAAGTCAAATAACAAGCCAGGAGTCAAAACCAGAGCTGGTAGCCAGACGAGCTGAGTCAGGAGCCAAAGCGAGTAGTCAGATGAGCTGGAATCAGGAACAAGGAAAACAGCAGAGTCAGGAACAAGCCAAGGATCAGGAACCAGGAGGGACGTCAGACAGCCAGGTAATACACAGGAGCTCTCACAAACAGGTCTGAGACAATGCAAGGGCAAAGCATACTGAACAGAGGCCCTTTAAATAGTAAGTGATGACATCACAATTCTGAGACTGCATCCTGTCTCACACTGATGATGTACTCCAGTCTGGCCATAAAAGGAAGTGCAGGAATTGAGCAGCATCACACAGTATGCACCAGAGTCAGCAAGAGAGGTGAGTAAAATGGCTGCCAGCAGCACATGGCAAACAAAACAGGAAAAAACCCTGACACTTGGTCACTTGAGAGCCTCTCAGCAGGATATTTCTATCCAGTCTGTCTACTTGCGATTGTGCTGTATTTATAACATATTTGGGGTAACCCCACTGTTGTAACCTGAGTCTCAGATCATGACTTTGTTTGTTATAGGTAGACTCTTCCGTGCAATTTCTTTTAATCCATATGAGTTCACCTTTAGTGACCACCAATGGTACTTGTTTGGGGTGGCAGCTTTTGGCATGGAGCACAGTGTTCTTAGTGATAGGTTTCCTATAAATACTACTAAGGACTTGTCCACCCTTATTGGCATTCAATGTAAGATCAAGATAATTAATAGTTTGAGGGTGATACTCAAATGTGAAATGTAGCCCCACAGTATTCTTGTTACGTCTGTCAACAAAGTCAATCAAGGGAGTATTTGGACCTTGCCATACAAAAAGAAGGTCATAAATATATCGCCTATAAAAGGCAATATATTTCTTATGGTAATTTCTATCTCCAAAGATGTGGGAGAGCTCCCACCAACCCATGAAAAGGTTGGCGTATGAGGGCTCAAATTTGGCCCCAATGGCTGTCCCACACCCTTGGAGATAAAAAGTTTCCTCGAAACGGAAATAATTGTGTGTGAGCATGAAACGTGTGACCCTCAAAATATATTCCACAAAGCCAATATCAAAAGTGGAAAAATTTTGGAGAAAAAAACTCTATAGCCCTCAAACCTTCCTCATGCGGAATGGAAGAGTATAGGGCCACCACGTCCACTGTCAACCACCCATGAACCTCTGAGTCCCATCTAAAGTCCTCTAAAATATTTAATAGATCTTTAGTATCCTTTAGGTCACGCTGTAGTGTGACCACAAAAGGGTATAACAGGGCATCAAGCCACTGTGACGGATGTTCAAAAAGAGACCCTATACCACTTATGATAGGTCGTCCCTGGACATCTGTCAAAGATTTATGCACTTTCGGAAGATGGTGGAAGATGGGCACCACTGGATGTTCAATATATAGATACTCATAGGTAGCTAAATCAAAGTGCCCATCCTCCAAACCATCATCCAAAAGTGCCTTTAGTTCCCTTTCAAAAGGTCCTAGTTGGATCGCCAGCTAGAATAATGTAATTACTCGTATCATGTAACTGTCTGTTGGCTTCACTAATGTATGTAATCCTATCAAGGACGACCACTGAGCCCCCCTTGTCCGCCATGCGGATAACCAAATCTTTGTTATTCTGTAGTTCAGAGAGTGCTTGTCGTTCTTTGCTTGTCAGATTAGATTTAGTCTTAGTGTCTTTACAAACTTGTGCAATGGAGGTCAGCTGGGTGAGGTCATGTTCTACTCTCTTATAGAATGTTTCCAAAATGGGACCACGTGTCTGTATGGGATAAAATTCTGACTTGTTTTTGAAACCACTAAAACTCATGATAGTGTCTTGTGAGTCCCCAGGTTCCCCATTTCTATCTAATTCTTGCAA
>NC_069506.1:185232114-185257114 GCF_027579735.1 Bombina bombina | reverse complement strand
GGGGAGATAGAGAGAGAGAGAGGGGAGATAGGGGGAGAGAGAGAGAGGGGGAGAGAGAGAGAGAAGAGAGAGAGAGAAGGGAGATAGAGAGAGAGAGAGGAGATAGAGAGAGAGAGAGAGAGAGAGGAGAGAGAGAGAGAGGAGAGAGAGAGAGAGAGAGGGGAGAGAGAGAGAGGGGAGAGAGAGAGAGAGGGGGAGAGAGAGAGAGTGGGGAGAGAGAGAGAGTGGGGAGAGAGAGAGTGGGGAGAGAGAGAGTGGGGAGATAGAGAGAGGGGAGAGAGAGAGTGGGAGATAGAGAGAGAGAGAGAGAGAGAGAGAGAGAGAGAGAGAGAGGGGGAGATAGAGAGAGAGAGGGTTAAAGGGACAGTGAACTGAATTTTTTTTTCCCCTCAATGTGTTTCCAAATTATAACTTGTTAAACCAGCTGCATAATATATTAGAATGCTTCTTTAGGTTTATAGCTGTTTTCTCTTTGAAATCACAACCCATCAAAATGGGTTGAGCTTGCAGGGAAATCATATAGCCTTATTTTATCCCTTTTTGTACACACACATGCTTCTTTTTATTATCTCTATCTGTAAACTTGGAGGGAACAATTAAACATTAATATTTTGTTACTCATCTCTCCTACCTCCTACTGGGAGTGTAATTTCTTCTCCTAGCTACATTTTCACAGCTTTTCTATAAGCCTATTATTAAGTGTAAAAACTTTCAGTATAAGCAAAGATACCACAGGCAAAATCACCGATTTCAAATGCCCAATAAAGGAAAATTAGTTATTTGTAATCAATCTAATACACTCCAGCAGGTAAAATTGATCATTGGGAACAAATTTAAGGGGACAAAATGTAGGGTATGCTGTCCCTTTAAGGAAAGTAGTGAAAATGGGTTGTATTATTTTGTATTATCTGGCTCATAAATTCACTTTATTTGTGGAGTGTTCATAAAAGTTTTAGTGTAGAATTTGGACTTAGAAAAGTGTAAGAGGAGTTGCAAATACATTGCTGGACTATTACGCACCTGCAGATTCAGAATTGAGCAAACACTTGTGATGTTTTTAAATAAAATGTGACCAGTAGTAGCCTTAATGTGCTGACTCAGAGGGGTGCAAATGGAATGGAGATGTAATGTGATCAGGGGTCTGAGTTTTGGGGTATTAGCAGCACTAGGAGTTTACAATATATGAGAACCTGCATATAAGACGCACAGTACCAGGGGCTCCACAAGCAGATAATGATGGCTGTAACTAGCAGCGTGTGCTTCTGTGGCTTGTGCCTTTATAGCATCGCGTGCCTCTTGGTCCCACTGTCTGCACCTCTCATGCAGTTATCTATGGATGTCATATACAGATCTGTACTTCTTTTCCTTAAAAGTAATGTTACATGTATACTTTCTATACATTAATTTATTTACATTTTAATATAGATCATACAACTATTTTTATACTTTTGAAGTATATTTATTAGCATATTCAATATTAACACTTTTTACCAAGCAAAACTGTAATTATTTATTATTTTTGTACCAGTCTAATTAACAAAATTATATCAGAACATTTTATAATCATATGTTAATAAAATCTATTTGTTATTGGTGTTGACAGAAGCTCATTTAGAAAGACAATCATGGTGTTTTGGCATTCTGTAAGTGTTATATCATAGATGATAGCACAATACATTTTTGTGATTTCAAGCAATATATCCTGTGATACTGGGCTGGCACTAATTATCTCAGACAATAAGCACTGTGATATTATTGTGACACTGGCACCAATTATCTCAGACAATAAGCACTGTGATATTACTGTGACACTGGCACCAAGCATCTCAGACAATAAGCACTGTGATATTACTGTGACACTGGCACCAAGCATCTCAGACAATAAGCACTGTGATATTACTGTGACACTGGCACCAAGTATCTCAGACAATAAGCACTGTGATATTATTGTGACACTGGCACCAATTATCTCAGACAATAAGCACTGTGATATTACTGTGACACTGGCACCAAGTATCTCAGACAATAAGCACTGTGATATTACTGTGACACTGGCACCAATTATCTCAGACAATAAGCACTGTGATATTACTGTGACACTGGCACCAATTATCTCAGACAATAAGCACTGTGATATTACTGTGACACTGGCACCAAGCATCTCAGACAATAAGCACTGTAATATTACTGTGACACTGGCACCAAGCATCTCAGACAATAAACACTGTGATATTACTGTGACACTGGCACCAAGCATCTCAGACAATAAGCACTGTGATATTACTGTGACACTGGCACCAATTATCTCAGACAATAAACACTGTGATATTATTGTAACACTGGCACCAATTATCTCAGACAATAAGCACTGTGATATTATTGTGACACTGGCACCAATTATCTCAGACAATAAGCACTGTGATATTACTGTGACACTGGCATCAAGCATCTCAGACAATAAGCACTGTGATATTACTGTGACACTGGCACCAATTTTCTCAGACAATAAGCACTGTGATATTATTGTGACACTGGCACCAATTATCTCAGACAATAAGCACTGTGATATTATTGTGACACTGGCACCAATTATCTCAGACAATAAGCACTGTGATATTACTGTGACACTGGCACCAAGCATCTCAGACAATAAGCACTGTGATATTACTGTGACACTGGCACCAATTATCTGAGACAATAAGCACTGTGATATTACTGTCACAGTAATATCACAGTGCTTATTGTCTGAGCTAATTGGTGCCAGTGTCACATTAATATCACAGTGCTTATTATCTGTCTCAGATAATTTGTACCAGTGTCACAGTAATATCACAATGCTTATTGTCTGAGCTAATTGGTGCCAGTGTCACAGTAATATCACAGTGCTTATTGTCTGTCCAGGGGCAAAGCTACAGGGGGTGCTGAGGTCGCAATTGTGTTTGTTTGTGGAACCATCAAATTACAGACCTTGTTACTACAGCATGAGGGGAGGGGGTAAACAGTGTCACTATACAGTACCACTATATACAGTATGGGGGGGCAGGACTATAAAGTGACCACAGTAGTTTGTGACATAAAGTACTGGGGCTGGTAGGGTCAGGCCAGCCATCTCACCGGCAGATTACAGACTGTGTCACTGACTCACTATATACAGTACTGGTGGGTTAAACAGTGTCACTATATACAGTAATAGGGGGGGTCAGACCATCTCACAGACAGTTCGCACAGGGTACCTCCTTTTGCAGACGTGATCTGATTCACATTTTTTTTCTGTAATAAATGTTAAAAAAAAATAATAATATATGTTTAAAACTCACTTTTTTGGGTGGGGGTGGGGGGGGTGAGGGGCCCTTCTTAGATTCTTGCACCTGGGCCCTGTGGTTTCTAGTTACGCCTCTGCATGCAACCGGAGCGTAGAAGACTACTTCAACTTGTCTTGTTGTACTTGTTATCTATATTTGGCGGCGGCGCATCTTTTTAGGTAGGTCAGTGGTGGCGGGGTTGGGGTTCAGGTTGACTGACTCACTGTCTTCTTCTGTTGTTGTTGTGTGACAGTGACTGTGTTAACTTCGAAGTTCGAATCGACTATGTATTGTGATATAATAATTGTGATTACTATTAGATTGATTTAGATATGTGTCAGACTGTCAGTGGCGGGTGGCGGGCCTCAGCCTTTTATAGTGACTCCTGTCCTCCTGAGCCTGCTGGGGCCCTGGGCCAATCTTTTATTTTAGGCGGCAGTGCGGCACTAAGTTGAAGTTAGATAACGTGAGTTGAAGTTGAACTTATACATTTATTACAACGAACTTGCAGCCTCGCTGCCAAAATAGTCAAGTGACTCAAGTCACTTCCCTTGACTATAGAGGCAGCGAGGCTTCAAGTTCGTTGTAATAAATGTATATCAAGTTGACAAGTTCAACTCAAGTTATCTAACTTCAACTTAGTGCCGCCTAAAAGAAAAGAAAAGATGGCACAGGGCCCCAGCAGGCTCAGTCACACGACAAGGAAGTTGGTTTCTTATTCAAGCTGTTTCTTATTCGTGAAATTCTGTTTCTTATTCATGGAAGTTGGTTTCTTATTCAATTTTTTTTAAAATAAAAAAATAGGTTTTATTAAAATAATAATATGATTCATATAAATGTAGTTACACAGAGGTGGAATCTCTTTATATAACAGATATACAAACTTGAAAAAAGGGCATACGTTGGCACCACTACAAATATTACTATTTTGAATAAATAACATATATTATGATTTCACTATGAATATCTACAGGGTAGATCCCCCTCCATGCCATGCTATTGTTTTTAGCCTGGCCCAATGGTCATTAACCCTTTGAAAATATTGGTTACTTATTCAAAAATGAGAATTATGTCACCTATGCCAGGGTTGGCATCAATTTCTGTGCCCAAAACACCATTGGGCCAGGCTAAAAACAATTGCATGACATGGAAGAGGATCTGCCCTGTATATATTCAAAGTGAAATCAGTGGCCCAATGGTTATTAACCCTTTGAAAATATCTGTTACTTATTCAAAAATGAGAATTATGTCACCTATGCCAGTGTTGGCATCAATTTCTGTGCCCAAAACACCATTGGGCCAGGCTAAAAACAATTGCATGACATGGAGGGGGATCTACCCTGTATAAATTCATAGTGAAATCAGTGGCCCAATGGTTATTAACCCTTTGAAAATATCTGTTACTTATTCAAAAATGAGAATTATGTCACCTATGCCAGTGTTGGCATCAATTTCTGTGGCAAAAACACCATTGGGCCAGGCTAAAAACAATTGAATGACATGGAGGGGGAATGGGATCTACCCTGTGTAAAATCATAGTGAAATCAGTGGCCGAATGGTTATTAACCCTTTGAAAATATGTTATTTATTCAAAATAGTAATATTTGTAGTGGTGCCAACGTATGCCCTTTTTTCAAGTTTGTATATCTAATTGTTATATAAAGAGATTCCACCTCTGTGTAACTACATTATATGAATCATATTATTATTTTAATAAAACCTATTTTTTTATTTTAAAGTAAATTTAAAGCAGTCTGACAAAAAAATTGAATAAGAAACCAACTTCCATGAATAAGAAACAGAATTTCCCGAATAAGAAACAGCTTGAATAAGAAACCAACTTCCTTGTCGTCTCAGTCACTATAAAAGCTGTAGCCTGTTTTTGGTTATTTACTACTACTACTAGTAATAATTATTATTAAATCAAGTTACCTATTTTATGTAACCTCTCACCTATTGAGTCAGCTCAAGAGGGATCTTGGGGCTGCTAAGAACCCCAATAATTACTGAAATACCCCCAATTATCAATGGTGTCCAACTGTCCATATCCAAAAATTTGCAAGTCAATTTTTTGTTCTACCTAGGGAAGGCAAGATGTAAATGAGGAGAGGTGTATTTAAATAATAGGCAATATGTAGTGGAAATTATTGATACTAGTTATTTATTTGTCCAGTTTTTTAAAGTCCATAGGTTTAATTAATGTAAAATATCTCATATGCATCACTGCATTACAAATATGGAGCAGAAGTAAATAAGTGGCAGTCAAGGGGGTCAAACTGCTGTTCATTTGTGGTACAGAGTGCAGACTGCAGAGAGACAAAATGTTGATTTTTATGTTACTAGCAGCCATGGGGTAAAATGGCTGTCACTGCTCAATTGTGAAAAATATACCTGGTTAAATGAAGAGTGGGGGCTATTGGGAGTGAGCTTTGTGTGACTCTGAGTCTGACTTATAGTGAGTGACTGAGGCTGCCAATCTATTGAATCACATTCTTTTTTTTAGGTAGGTGGCGGCTGGCGGCACTTGATGAAGTTAGTTAGTTGATATTATTTATAACACACACACTTGTGTTCTTGTAGATTGTGGGGTTTCCAAACTTCTGTCTCAAAGGGCCACAAAGTTTTCTCTTTTTTCTTTTTCTTCTTTTTGCTAAGATGGAGGTGAGATTTATTTCTAGATAGAAATAATACAACGTACAATAGATAGACATGTTACATTATTTTGGTTTGTATGTGTTGAACTTGCAACTAGATATTATGATAACTAATGTACTTGTGTTGTTGTAAAGGCAAAAACACACACAAATGTATACACACATATACATACACATGCAGATATACACTAAACACACACATGTATACACACATATACATACACATGCAGATATACACTAAACACACACATGTATACAATTACACACATATACATACACATGCAGATATACACTAAACACACACATGTATACAATTACACACATATACATACACAAGCAGATATACACTAAACACACACACATGTATACAATTACACACATATACATACACATGCAGATATACACTACACGCACACACATATCCTTTGAAAAGCATATCTAAATAAGCTCTGTAGCTACTGAGCATATTTAGATATGAATTTCAACAAAGGATATCTGATTTCCTTCATTCTTTTGATATCCTTTGTTGAAAAGCATATCTAAATATGCTCAGTAGCTATTGAGCATATTTAGATATGCTTGTCCACAAAGGATATCAAAAGAATGAAGGAAATCAGATATCCTTTGTTGAAATTCATATCTAAATATGCTCGATAGCTTATAAGCATATTTAGATATGCTTTTCAACAAAGGATATCAAAAGAATGAAGAAAATCAGATATCCTTTGTTGAAAATCATATCTAAATATGCTCAGTAGATACTGAATGGTGGCTGCATATAGATATTGGCTCGCCCATGTGCAATTGCTATTTCTTCAACAAAGGATATCTAAAGAATGAAGGCGTATCCGATTCCTAGACACTGCCTCACCAGCCTCTGAAGTCACCGCACATCACTGCTGGAGTTTCTAGTTACGCCTCTGGGGACAAGTACAATTTTACACAAAAACCATGGGTTTTTAAAGGGATGTTAAACAATCTGTTTCATTGTTGTAAAAAAAAAAAAAAAAAAACACTAAGCAGTTGATTATACTTAATAGAAATCATTGCAATATCTATTATTATTCTATTTAAACCAAATTTACCTTTTATTTATTTATTTATTTTACACTACATTTGTGCTTCCTGTCACAGCCCTACATGAGGGGAGGAGGCCTTTGCAGGAAGTTTTATCTTAGCCTAATGTTATAAAACTTCTGGACTAGTGGATAGACTAGATCAGTGTTTCTTAACCGCAATCCTCAAGTACCCCCAACAGGCCAGGTTTTATTTATAGCTGAACCAGTTCACAGGTGAAGTAATCAGCTGATCAGTAACCATGGTTACTAACCTGCTCTCACCCATCAGCTGATTATTTCACCTGTGCTCTAGTTCAGTTATAATGAAAACCTGGCCTGTTGCGGGTACTTGAGGACCGCGGTTGAGAGACAAAGGACTAGATAACAGGGAATCAGATTTACTTATGCCCAGAACTGAAAGAATTAAAACTTAGGTTTTGAAAATCCTCTGCCCTTAGAACTTATCAGTGTAGCCCCACCCCCAGTGTTTAAGTACTAATTTGCAAGAAAACATGTAAGTTATATGCTGTTTTTTTACACAATCTTTTTTCTTTTTATATTTACTTTGATTTAACATATTTGTTTTTACCAAAGGAGCACTGTTTAATATTCATTTAAAGGGACACTAAATCCAATTTTTTTCTTTCATGATTCAGATAGAGCATGCAATTTTAAGCAACTTTCTAATTTACTCCTATTATCAATTTTTCTTTGTTCTCTTGCTATCTCTATTTAAAAAGCAGGAATGTGATGCGTAGGAGCCGGACCATTTTTGGTTGAGAACCTGGGTTATGCTTGCTTATTGGTGGGTAAATGTAAGCCTCCAATAAACAAGCACTATCCATGGTACTGAACCTAAAATAGGCTGGCTGCTAAGATTTACATTCATGCTTTTAAAATAGATAGCAAGATAACAAATAAAAATTGATAATAGGAGTAAATTAGAAAGTTGCTTAAAATGTCCCTTTAACGTCCATTTGAATTCCGCAAAACCAAATAACTGTCTCTCAGACCATCCCAGGTCTTTTCTGCAGATGCAGCCGAGATAACACTGCCATCTAGTGGCATCCTAGTGGAAATAATTGTTCTGTTAATAAAGAAAAAAAAATCTTGTTCTAAAGAATACAGGTCAGTGAGGTAGAATTCTTGTCAGCAGTATTTTACTTTCACAACAAATTAGACACTCCCCCTTTTCCTGCAACGTGCACGCTGCAAAAAACTGAGGCACTAACTCACTGTTTCTTGTTCTTTCTAGATTTGTTTAGAAGCTTTCTTTTTTCTTTTTTAAGGTTATGGCAACTAAATGGGGCATCTGTTCTGTGGGAAAAATCAGCCAAGACTTCATGGGGGCCCTGGGGACTTTGCCAGCAGAAGATCATCAGGTGAGTGCAGTAGCTAAAACTGGCACAGAGAATGAAGTGGGTGCTGCTAAACATTTCATGGCTGATTACTGGTGACTGAACCAGAATTCCTTCTTATACATCCTGGAACAGTATGACAATGAATACAGAGATTTATATGTATGTATGGGGTCTTACTTAAAGAGGCTGACCATATTGCCGCTTTAAAAAGGGACACATATGAAAAATACATATGTCAGGGCTATTTAAAGAAATGCTTTGAATCATGTTCTGTTATAAGAACCCTGACATATGTATTTTTCATATGTGTCTCTTTTTAAAGCGGCAATATGGGCAGCCTCAACTCAAAATGTTTTATTGTTTAAAAAGATAGATAATCCCTTTATTACCCATTCCCCAGTTTTGCACAGCTAACATGGTTATATTAATACACTTTTTACCTCTGTGATTACCTTGTATCTAAACCGTTTTTGATAGGAACCTGATCACATGACTTTTTATTTATTATCTATTTACTTGCATTTTATCAAATTAGTGCAGTGTCTGCCACAACCCACGGGCGTTAGTACAATTTTATCTATATGGCTCACATGAACTAGCACTCCCCTGTTGTGAAAAGCTACTAAAAAAGCATGTGATAAGAGGCTGCCTTTAGTGGCTTAGAAACAGGAAGAAATTAAGAGGTTTAGAGGTTATAAAGAATATTAATATAACAATGTTGGTTGTGCAAAGCTGGGGAATGGTTAGTAAAGGCGTTATCTATCTTTTTAAACAATAACAATTTTGGTGTTGACTATCCCTTTAAAGAGAAATTAAACCCATTTGTTTCATGATTAAGATAAAGTGAACAATTTTTACAAACACTTTCCAATATACTTCTTTTACAACATTTAATTTGTTATCCTTTGTTAAAAGTAAGCTCATGAACGTGCACACATCTGGTACACTATATGACATCAGTTATGCAAGAATGCTTTTAATAGTTTTATACATTGTGCACACACTGCTGCCACCTAGTGCTCAAAAGTATTCTTTTAAAATTGCTAATATATAGTGTGCACATGATGTACCTAAGTATGCTCTTTAACAAATGATACAGAGAGAATTAAAGGGATACTAAACCCAAATTTTTTTCTTTCATGATTCAGATAGAGCATGCAATTTTAAGCAACTTTCTAATTTATTCCTATTATCAATTTTTCTTCATTCTCTTGTTATCTTTATTTGAAAAAGAAGGCATCTAAGCTAAGGAGCCAGACAATTTTTGATTCAGAACCTTGGACAGCATTTAGCCACCAATCAGCAAGCACAACCCAGGTTGTGAACAAAAAAATGGGCTGGCTTCTAAACTTACATTCTTGCTTTTCAAATAAAGTTAGCAAGAGAATGAAGAAAAAGTAATAATAGGAGTAAATTAGAAAGTTGCTTAAAATGACATGCGCTATCTGAATCATGAAAGATAAAATTTGGGTTCAGTGTCCCTTTAAATAAGGGACAGTAAATGTAAAATATTTTTTTAAAAGATAGGTAAGTCTCCTTTTTTTTTAATGCACTGGCTGTTTGAATGCTACTTATATTAACTAGTGTGCTCTAAGTAAATGCACCTTGTTATCAGTACAAATAGAGGTACAACATAATAAGCATATACTCAGCTGCTGCCTTAATCAAATCAATGGCAATAGAACAATCAAGACAGCCCTTTAAAAGTTTTTCTTCTATGATCAAATTTGCATCATTCTCTTTGTATTCTTTGTTAAAAGAGAAGTGATGCACTACTGAATACATCAGGTGAGCCAATGTAAAGAGGCATTTATGTGCAGCCACCAATCGACATCTAGCTCCCAGTAGTGCATTGCTGCTCCTGAACCTACCTAGGTTTAATTTTCAACAAAATGATACCAAGAGAACAAAGCAAATTAGATAATATAAATACATTGGAAAGTTGTTTAAAATTGCATGCTCTCTCTGAATCATGAAAGTTTAATTTTGAGTTTACTGTTATTTTAAAGGGACAGTCTAGTCAAAAATAAACTTTTATTATTCAGATAGGGCACGTCATTTTAAACAACTTTCCAATATAAATTTATCATCTATTTTGCTTTGTCCTCTTGGTATTCTAAGTTGAAAGCTAAACCTAGGAGGTTCATATGTTAATTTCTTAGACCTTAAAGGCCACCTCTTAACTGAATGGATTTTTACAGTTTTTCACCTCTAGAGGGTGTTAGTTCATGTGTGTCATATAGATAACACTGTGCTCACGCACGTGGAGTTACCTAGGAGTCAGCACTGATTGGCTACAATGCAAGTCTGTAAAAAGAACTGAAATAAGGGGGCAGTTTGCAGAGGCTTAGATACAAGATAATCACAGAGGTAAAAAGTGTATTAATATAACTGTGTTGGTTATGCAAAATAGGGAATGGGAAATAAAGGGATTATCTATCTTATAAAACAATTAAAATTCTGGTGTAGACTGTCCCTTTAAAGTGTATGACTTCATTAAAGGGACAGTCTACACCAGAATGTTTATTGTTTTAAAAGATCGATAATCCCTTTATTACCCATTCCCCAGTTTTGCATAACCAACACAGTTATAATAATATACTTTTAACCTCTGTGATTATCTTGTATCTAAGCCTCTGCAAACTGCCCCTTTTTTCAGTTCTTTTGACAGACTTGCAGTCTAGCCAATCAGTGCCTGTTTCCAGATAGCTTCACGTGCACGAGCACAGTGTTATCTATATGAAATACGTGAACTAAGACCCTCTAGTGTGAAAAACTGTTAAAATGCAATCTGAAAAGAGGTGGGCTTCAAGGTCTAAGAAATTAGCATATGAACCTCCTAGGTTAAGCTTTCAACTAAGAATACCAAGAGAACAAAGCAAAATTGGTGATAAAAGTAAATTGGAAAATTGTTTAAAATGACGTGCCCTATCTGAATCATGAAAGTTTATTTTGGCCTAGACTGTCCCTTTAAGGTCTTGGGTTACGTATCTATAATAATGCTGAAGTCAAATATATTTTCTGTCTCATCTTTAATTTAGATTTTTGTAATGGACCTCTCGTTTATTGAGAGGCTTTAAATAACTCTTTTTTGTGTGTGTGTAAAACATTTTAGTTTTATCCCACGCTCCCTAGAGGGGCTAAAACAGCGAAATCTGTCACCTGTGTTTTCAAAATGCTGCAATATTTGCTTTTTTGTCCTCTCTACGGAGAGTGGGAAAAAGCATAATTCTTACACAGTTTAAAGGGACACTTTATAACTTTCAGGATTCAGATAGAGCTGAAAGATACCAAGAGAATGAAGAAAATTTGATAATAGGAGTAAATTAGAAAGTTGCTTAAAACTGCATGCTGTGTCTGGATCATGAAAGAACTATCCCTTTAATGTCTTTTAATTGGAATATTACTTGTATTTGAGGGATTAAGAACCTTTGTTCATATTTAACTAATGTAAAATTTGAGTGGAATGATTAGTAGAATCTTGCATGAGTTTCTGGATTTCACTAATATAAAATGAATATAATATTAATAGGAAAACATAATTTGCTTTTTCTTATAAGCTCTGATTTCCTCCAGATAGACGGCAAAAATATTTATTTTCATGTCCATAAAAGAAATGTACAAGCTTAGCTGTTTCCTCTAAATTCCATCAGATATATATTTATATGTATGTATTTTATAATCCACAGGCAGTAGCGGTGGCAGCTAGAGATCTAAATCGTGCTAAAGACTTTGCTACCAGCCATAACATACCAAAGGTGTATGGTTCATATGAGGAACTTGCTAAGGATCCCAATATTGGTGAGAAGCAGTGTTAACCTTTAACAGTCACATTGTATACATTTAAAGTTTTGAGTTTAATGTCCCTTTAAATACAGTTGTAGTTAACAGGACATGGGTAGCAACTCATCATGCCAATGAATGAAAGAGCAGCAATTAAACATGTAGTAAGCTTAAGTAGATGTTATTTAAATGAATATTGAAACTACTAGAAAATACATATATGTGCACGAAGGATACTGCGGTATACATGTGCACTGTCTGGTAAGAACAACTTCCATTTGTACTGGTAAACAAGGATTGACTGGGACCAAAAATAGTACCAGGTATTTTAAGGCTGAGCAGCCCACTCCTTTCCCTTTTGTTATTGAACAATACCCCAAAACTGACAAGTATAATAATTTGCTAATAGGATTTACAAAAACATTTAAAGTTTGTAAAACCCTCCTGTCCCTGTATTTTTTAATCGGTTGTCATTAAAAATAAATAGAAATGTAATAAAAAAAGGAGCTATTGAAGTTCACATTTAAATAAATGTTAGCACTTTTCATCTCATGGATGTTGCCCATCAAAGGAAAATAACACACAGAGACATAACACACAGAGACATAACACACAGAGACATAACACACAGAGACATAACACACAGAGACATAACACACAGAGACATAACACACAGAGACATAACACACAGAGACATAACACACAGAGACATAACACACAGAGACATAACACACAGAGACATAACACACAGAGACATAACACACAGAGACATAACACACAGAGACATAACACACAGAGACATAACACACAGAGACATAACACACAGAGACATAACACACAGAGACATAAATTAAACAGGTACCATCAAGAGGAGGTGCTGCTCTGTGACAGTCTTCCCTCCTCTTTGGTTAGCCCACACCAGAAAATATGCATTTGTGCAGCCTTGCTGTACCAATATGTGGCAGCTTTTCCAGT
The DNA here is from genome assembly GCF_027579735.1 of Bombina bombina. Lineage (NCBI taxonomy): Eukaryota > Metazoa > Chordata > Amphibia > Anura > Bombinatoridae > Bombina > Bombina bombina. The sequence goes on along the minus strand of NC_069506.1, from coordinate 185,243,981 downwards.
ATAACAACACTGTGGCAGCCATCTTGGAAACCTTGCAACCATAAAGGCAAATTCATACACTTTTAATATCCTATGATTTATCTTTTGCTGGTGGATGGGAACACAGAGGGGCCAGACATGATGTAGGTGGAGCCTAACTGAAGGGCAGAAGGGGCCCCTAGATGTGTGGGCCCATTCTTAACTGAGACCCCTGTAGTTACATCCCTGTCCAAGGGCTGGCCCTGCATTATACACAAATAATCATGCTGGTGATCATGCAGGGCAAATGCGCTGTATGCCCTATGATCAGTCCAGGTCTGTTGGTAAAGAGGGACATGCCTCCTTAAAGGGACACTGTACACCAATTTTCATATAACTCCATGTAATAGAAACTACTATAAAGAATATGATGCACAGATACTGATCTAAAAATCCAGTATAAAACCTTTTAAAAACGTCTTAAAAGCTTCCAGTTTAGCACTGTTGATGGGGTTAGGCTGGGACACCCACTTAAAGGATCTGGGAAAACAAGTATAGCAAACACTCCTCCCTTCCCTGTATATGAAGACAGATTATACAAACAGGAGAAATAAGGGAAATCTTTAAATATTCCCTTTTCACAATTTAAATATTACCTTTTCACAATTCTGTGGTAAGAGTTAAATTAAATAGTGATAATGTAAAGAGTCATTGTAGCATAAATTATGTGTTATTAAAAGGGGGTTAACCAACCCATAGCTTCACCCTAACAATAGTGTGTAGCCCAGCAAAATCAGTATTGTTATACATTCAAACCTCAAAAGAGTCATTATACCTTTTTTTTTTTTGCTATATTTTGCTCCCGTTAACACGATGACTGACTGTTGCTTAGTACTGTTTCCTACATAAATCATGTGACCAGAAACAGTAGCAACCTGATACCTCCAAGCAGTAGTAGCATTTTCAGGCAGATGATAAAGATAGAGAGATTGAATTAAGCTAAAAGCAACATAGAAAAAGATATTGATAGGAAAACAAATGAGTCACAAAATGTTGGCATTGCTGGGGGTTAAAGGGCCACTAAACCCAAAATCTTTCTTTCATGATTCAGATAGAGAATAGAAATTTAAACAACATTACAATTTACTTCCATTATTTATTTTGCTTCATTTTTTAGATATCCTTAGTTGAAGAAAAAGCAATGCACATGGTGAGCCAATCACACGAGGCTTCTATGTGCAGCAACCAATCTAAAAAGCAATCTAGATATGCTTTTCAGCAAAGAATATCAAGAGAATAAAACAAATTAGATAATAGAAGTACATTAGAAAGATGTTTAAAATAGCATTCTCTTTCTCAATCATTAAAGAAAAAATGTGGGTCTCATGTCCTTTTAATTTAATGTGTAGAGCACTGGTTTTTTAAACCTGTCCTCAAGTCTCCATAACAGGCCAGATTTTGAGGATATCTGAACCGTAGCACAGGTGAAATAATCAGCTGCTCTCACTCAAGGTGATCCTGAAAATCTGACCTGTTAGGGAGGTCCAAAGACAGGTTTGAAAACCAGTGCTCTAGAGGCACAAAACACAGGTGAAATCCATAGTCATTCAACTAATTTTCCAATGCTAGCATTTTACAATGATATGAGTTATACTGTGTTATTGCTTTGCAGATATTATCTATGTTGGGGCACTGCATACTGTCCATCGGGATGTGGTGTTGATGTTCATGCAGAATGGGAAAAATGTCCTTTGTGAAAAACCACTGGCCATGAATTCTGGAGAAGTCAGAGAGCTCATCTCAGCCGCTAAGGAACATAATGTATTTTTAATGGAGGTATGTGCCTTTGTTGATATTTTATATTGTATGATTTATAATTAAAGAACAATGGGGTTATATCTAAAAGGAAAGATAGACTGAACAATATTAATAGATGTAAATATGAAACAGCAGTATTAGAAGATGTTAAAATATTTCTGCATAAAAATAAATAAAATATGTTTAAAATGATATATAATCTTAATCTACCACGATATGTATGTTTGTGTACAATTGCAATGCAGTGGCTGATAGCAATGTGATACTGGTGAAAAAAACACAATAATACACGTACATTAAATGGTCAAAAGTCTATCTTAAAGGGACAGGAAAGTTAACATTCTTTTTCATGGTTAAGATAAACCATTTGAAGAAACTTTACAATTTCTCAGTTATGTTCAATTACTTATATTATCAAATTCTTTGTTCTCTTAGTATACTTTGTTAAAAGGCATACCTAGGTAGGCTCAGAAGTAGCAGTGCACTACTGGGAGCTAGCTAGTGATGACTATGCACATATGCTTCTTGTCTTTGTCTTACCAGATGTGTTGAGCTAGCTCCCATCAGTGCATTATGTGCTAACTTTGTTTAAAACCTTACATATCCAGAGGATATATTCGTACCAAACTGAGTAGTTGTTTATACAGCTTTATTAGTTATATTGTAAATGTTCTTAAACCATTTGTTGTTCTATCACTGGTGTGCAGGCTTTGTGGAGCCGTTTCTTTCCTGCTTATGAGCAAATACGAACCCTCTTATCCCAGAACGCTATTGGGGATGTGAAGGTAGTAAGGGCCGAATTTGGTTATGACCTGCAGAATGTTCAACGAGTGGTGCAGAAAGAACTTGGAGGAGGAGCCCTGTTGGACATTGGCTGCTACTGTATACAGTTTGCATTGATGGTCTTCAATGGGGAGGTACCTGAGTCTGTGACAGCTAAAGGTTTCCTCCATGAGACCGGTAAGTTTTCAAATATCACTTATCACAAACCATTAGTAGCACAAACATAAAGTGTATCCAAGACAACTTTAACAGAAAATGCAAGTGAAATGAAACTTTTGTGATTAAGGTAGTGCATACAATAAAAACATATTTTCCATTTGCTTTTTTTTGTCAAATGTACTTTTGAGCTCTCTATATGTATAACATTGTTACAAACATTGTTGCAAACACTGGTGCCATATAAGGCTCTAGACACTCTTGAACCTTTCTACGTGTGTACTCATGGAAAGGAACACAGTTTCAACATACAATATCAAGGAAGAGAGGTAATTTATGTAACATAAGTCATTTGTTTTCAATAGTACGCACTCTTTCAAAGTCATAAAAGTTACATTTTGACTTTTACTTCTATTATCAAATTTACTTAATTCTCTTGGTATCCTATCATATTAATTATGTAAAATACTATTTTAAGCGGAAAAAATGGTCAAATATCTAGGAAGAAGTGCAAATAAATGATAATAAATAGTTGTAGGTGTCCACAGAAGGGCACTAGCAACCCCCACCCCCCAAACGTGGCTTCCCACCACCACTCCCAGGCACTACGGCAGCTCCAGATGGCCGCACCCCCGGCAGCCTGATCCCACTCATGACACACCTGCGGCACACCCATTCTTGACCTCCCTTCAAAGCCCTGCCTACAAATCACAGGTGGGCCTCCTAAATGTGCCCGTTTTGAAGACCTTATGATTTTAGAATATCAGTATTACATTTTTCATTCTTTTCTTTTTGTGTCCTGTATTTCAATGTCTGCGGTTTACAGCTACTTTTCACAACAATCAAACTTTGGGAAGAATAATTTTTACCAACATCTGGTGAACCAGATACAAGGTGCGTTTCACTTTTCTCAGGAGCGTGACCTTTATGGCCCAAGCTGTCAACAAAGAGTGACAGAAGACCTTGTCCTCAATCAAGACACAGACCTGAGGTCAAGTAGAGATGACACTCTAGGATATCTTAAGATATGTATTAATCCTTCTTATGCTATTGGCGACCAAATATGACAGACATGTCATGATTGGTATCAGAATAATCCTCATGGTGTTACAATGGGACTAATTATAAGTGTATATGTTCAGTATATACCTAAATAAATTGTAATGGTTTCCTATAACTTCAGCCAAGGCTTGCAATTTAGTTTATAGCCTGCCATAAAAAGAGTTGGTTACTGTCCTTGCCCACACTCTGGAAGGGGCCTGGCCAGAAACCTGACCTTAGAAAAAAATTTATTTAATAGTGACTTCAGCAAAATAGTATTGTTATTCTACATGGGGGGCTGCGGAGAACAGCGTAAGTGACCATCTTTCTTGACAAGCTCCCTCGGATCAGAGATCTAAGCTAGTACACTATTAGATTTGGTTATTTTACTCTTTTTTATTTTAAATGATAGTTATGTCAGTGGCATCACTAGGGTTGGTGTCACCCAGTGCGGTAAGTTATGGTGTCACCCCCCTCCCCCCAGATAGCAGAAACACAAAAACACAGGCACACACACATAGAAACACTCAGACACACTTAAAAACACACACAGATGCACACACAAACACTCGGAAACACCCTCAGACCCACACAGAACTTAGACACACACACACACAAACACTCAGACACACACACATACAAAATATGTAAACTGCACTGCATTAATTATAAAACTCATGCCTAGAGCTGCTCCCCGGCTCAGCAGAGCATCAAATGAAAGATAAACAGAGCACTAAAGAAAAGGTTTAGGCGCGCAAACTATGAAAATTCTGCTCTCTGACTCTGTTCCAAATCTGTCAGTGCACAGCCCCGGGCCGCGTGCCTACCGCTTCTTATGGCCAATCACCTCTGCACTCTGCCCACCCACAGACCCCCGCTCACCCTCCCCTCCTACCTCTCCAGTGTGCACTTAGTGTACTGTAACCGTACCGGTCTGATGGGCATCATACATGGCTCCTTCACTTTAGAGACAGTGTAAGACAGTCATGCGGTCAGGTGCCAGGCATCCCCCTCACGATTTCCCTGTTCCCGTTAAGAGAGACAGCACAGTAGTGAGTGACTCCACTGCTCCACACATCAGTGAGCACAGATAGGCAGGCAGGTTTAGGCTAGCAGCGCAACTTCGCAAGCCCCACGGCATGCCCACAACATTCATAGTGAAAATAGGCAGGGGAGGAGCAAAGTACAAACAAGCAAAAGCAGCCTGGAAAACTATTTGTGGAAATTGCAGCGCTGGCTCAAGGGGCAAAAAAATTAAGTGTCTACAACTTCCCCAGTCCCACTAATGTTCACAAATGCTGGCCCCTCTAATAATAAAATCTATGCATCTCTACATTGTATTTCTTTGAATTTCAATAATATTTAAAAAAAAAAAATTCTGGTGGTGTCACCCCCTGGAGGCCCGCACCCCCCTAGTAATGCCACTGAGTTTTGTGTGTAATTTCGTTTCATTCCTTTTTTTATATAAATGCACCATTATTTTTGTTCATAATAAATATTCCTTTATTAAGTTTATGCCTTTGTCTAATATATGTACTACGTTACCAAAGAAACTAGTAATAACAGTAGTGTGTTTTTTTTAGATTGATTTTTGCCAAATTGTGTTTTGGGGTTTTTTAATCTGTTAGTGTGTGTTTTTCCTTAGGATTTCCAGCAGAGATTTTTTTTTAGTGTGAGTGGCATTATAAAGGGAAGATTGGGCATTTTCTGGATCTAGTATAGACTAGAGAGTGTTTTGTTAACCCTTGCACCCACTGAACTAAGTCAGAAGCTTGCCTGGAGTGGCTAGACTGTGACAAAGTGATGAAAGTTGAAAGGGTTGTTTAACCTTTTATGTGAAAAACTGATGGCTGTTGCCGGGTTGGTTAACTCCTTTTCTGTTGAAGTCTCCCCAAGAAGAAATGTGTGGGGATGCCACTGCCAATAGTTATTCTAACTTTAAAAATTGGGGGGGTGCTAAAGAGGTCACCATGAAACTCGAGGGGAAACTTGGTACTAGTTAGCGAACATCATTACCTATTCCTGTTATTCTTATTTAAATCTTAATCCACTAGGGATGACAGCACACTTTCCTGAGTGGGGCAAGGAAAGAGACTAGCCAGGTCTCCACTGAACTGCAAACTATAACATTTTCAAGCCACCAAGTATCTTTTTTAAAAGACCTTCATTTTCTTAAGGCAGGGTCCATCAGTATGAAAGAATGAATAGATAGGAGCGCCAAAAAATAGGCAGGGTCTTATGTGATTGATAATTGTAGTTCTGATGCTAGACCCTAGGTTGGGATAGCATATATTGGATGTTTAGAAAAAATCCTTATATGAAATCATGTGTCATAAGGATAGACTTAGAAATTGGGTATGATGTGTTTAACAAAGAATATTTATTACAATTTGCACAAAATATCGTATAATTAAAAGCAATTAGGTACAATACACAGAATATTATATAGTTAAAAGACAATTAAGTACATGGATCCATGTGGATAAAATCCTATTTCATATAAATGTGTCCTAAAATGATCTAAAAACGAATATGGCTGTCTGAATGTTAAAATATTTGTGAGTCTCACATATACAGTATGGTGGTGAGGTCGTACTGGTGAGTGACCTCTCTAGTATAATAGACACAAAAATTGTGTGAAAAAAGTGCAATAATACCAATATAACAAAATTGCGGAGTCGAGATGGATCTTTGACCTTGATTGTCTCTATCCAAAAGGTCTAAATAACAAGGAAGACTTATCCCATCTCCTAAGCCTGAAGTGAACACATAACCATATTAATGTGAAACCGACTGCATGACAACAGAAAGGAACAAGGGAAAGAAGAAATCAGAAGAAGGACTCCCCCACCACAAAACATATATGGGAGTAAACGAAAGACAAAAACCTCACAAAATTCTGCACTTTAAAGCAGATACAGGAGGATACAAAAGATATAGATACAAAGACGAAGAACATGGACCCCAATATGGGTCACAAAAAAGGATGAATACACACCCTTTCAGATAACTCTAGAACATATTTGACATTAATCATAATTAACAGTTCTCCTTAAAATGTAGAGACCGTACCTAACATGTAGATAGTATGTTTTGTCAAATTAACCACATTTACCTTCTGAGTTCTGATTACCTTTTGTAATGTCCCATATCCCATCTGTCACATCACTATAAAGGAATTTATCCCATATGTTACATCCTAATACTCGTTAGCTGGCAGGCCTCCTCTTGCTCCAATGCCCTTACCTTTGGGTCACATAAACACACTCTTTTACAAAATGTCCCGTATTCCACTAGGACACCAATAATGAGCGACCAATAACATCCCATTGATGGGAATTCTTTATTTTTATTTTTATTTTTCATTTTTCTTTCGTTTTCATTTTATTATCCCTTTGGGTTATCTAAAGTATAAGAGACATAGAATAATCCACCACACAGTCACCAATTGATTTAGCGTGATTTCATTACATTTTATTACATTTCCAAGATTGGTAGATAAGTCTCTCCTTCGCTCAAATATCCTACACAATAGATCATGTAATACCTATAGAAAATAATCAATACACACCTATAGTAAGAATCCCACTCAACCCAATTTTTTCTGCCTTTGACATAGAGCAGGTTAATATAGAGGAGTTCAAGAGAAATAATTCACCCTTTTTTTTGGGGATACACCAGTCCACGATATTGTAATTGGAGAAATGGACTATATAAAGATTGCCAATTTTTTAAAATGTTTTTGAAACTAAAAAAACATGTATTTATGTGTTATTATTTTTTATTTAAGATTAATAGGCATATATTGTAACGATCTAGAATGACACATACCAACTAACTGTGTACCAAACACAATTAGGTGGTATGTCTTGTATCTGATACACACAAGAACTATGGAATCATGTGTTATAGTCTTGACCAATTGATCTCTTACTACACTAACATGGGATAGATACCCGGGAGAAACCGGAATACGGCTCTCCATTTCCGGCTTTAGGAAACTGTACCGGAAGTGAATTGGCCCACAAATCTTCCGTTTTTTTCGGAATTAAAATAGCCACTTTTGACACCTATAAAACACACATAAGATAGGCAGCAAATATACACTGACAGGAATCAAGTGGGCTGAATGGATCATATTCCTTTAATCGCTAAGCAGACATAATGCAAACATAACGCAAACATCTAGAAGAAACCGGAAGCCCTCTCCTCTCACACTTCCGGTTGTAGGGAACCACACCGGAAGTCACATCACTCTAAGCTCTTCCGGTCCTTAGAAACTACGACACCCGACAAATGCAATAGAAGTAGAAACAGGGGATAAAGAAACACTAATGGGAGACAATGTGGGATAATCAATTATCACTGCCCCTAAATAAAAAATGATATCGAAAAAGATGTCAAAAACCCACAAAAACGAAATAAACATTCGGTAAAACATGTAATCACTTCCGGTTCACTACTTCCGGTTTGACGTTTTTTGGCGCAAAATTTTGGCGCCACCAATACAGAGATGATTGGTCAAGTAAGGGTATATAAGTTCTAGCTCACCAACACCATTTATTAGTCTTGAGAAAGGCCTCCTTGGCAGGCCGAAACGCGTTGACAGATATATGGTGAGTTTTATTCCTACTAATTCTAAAATACCTAAACAGTATTACACTATGTTAGTATTTTCTATTTATAGGTCTTGAGGAATTTCCAGAGTATCCTTATCTTTTTCCACCATTTTTTACTATTTTATTTTTTCTACACATCGATCACACTTTTACACAATTTTTATATTTTTACACTTTGATCTTCAAACATTTTTTAGGACTTCTAACGCTTTTTAGGATTACAAACAAAGGATCTTCAAAGGACCATTATACCAAATGGACTGAATTCCAGGAACTTCCACACCTCCAACAATGACTTTATAATCACACCAACTAGTTTGAGTACACACCTGTTGTTCACAAAAGTTTTTTTTCAGCATTTTTTCAATATTTTCATAAAATAGCTTTTTGCGACTTGTTTTGATATACACATATATGTTTTTGTGGATCACATCCTTATTTGTATTTATTCACATGCTCACTATAACTGCTTTTGTAGATCTCATCTTTGGAGACTGTTTTTAAATATCTTTTGATCACAACGTTTACTTCTTTGTCCATTATACCAATTCCCTTTTTTCATTCTATTTTTTGTTATATTGGTATTATTGCACTTTTTTCACACAATTTTTGTGTCTATTATACTAGAGAGGTCACTCACCAGTACGACCTCACCACCATACTGTATATGTGAGACTCACAAATATTTTAACATTCAGACAGCCATATTCGTTTTTAGATCATTTTAGGACACATTTATATGAAATAGGATTTTATCCACATGGATCCATGTACTTAATTGTCTTTTAACTATATAATATTCTGTGTATTGTACCTAATTGCTTTTAATTATACGATATTTTGTGCAAATTGTAATAAATATTCTTTGTTAAACACATCATACCCAATTTCTAAGTCTATCCTTATGACACATGATTTCATATAGGGATTTTTTCTAAACATCCAATATATGCTATCCCAACCTAGGGTCTAGCATCAGAACTACAATTATCAATCACATAAGACCCTGCCTATTTTTTGGCGCTCCTATCTATTCATTCTTTCATATTCTATTAACCTAGTGGGTACTTGGGGGACCCACTATAGACAGGAGCAAGAGGTCACCAAACGCAGCGCTGTAAGATACCAATATTTCTAATTCTTCTCCTTCAGGGTCCATCAGTATAGCAAGCAAACAACGTTTCAAACCTGCAATAAGTTCTTAGTCATCACATGACATGACTAAGAACCTATCGCAGGTTTGAAACTGGCTGTTAAATGTGACTGTTTGCAATTCTTATTTAAATGCCTGTATCCACTATTTTTCCTCTCTCCTTGAAATTAATAGAACAATGTACTTATAAATAAAATGTACCACCTTACCTTATATATAATCACATTACAGAAATTGTGTTAATCACTGAGTTGGAAAGTTATGAGAATAATGATCACTCTTCCTAAAAGCAATAATGAGGGAGTGGAGCAATTTGTTTGTAAATAGCAATATATTGTTTAAATTGGGAATGCATAGTGAAAGCTATGGGTGTGATGGCTACGTCAGGTGTAATATGTGCCAGAATTGGGCCTAATGGACTGGACTCCTGTAAAGTTTGTTTGCTTGCTTTTTTATTTTTTATTCTATATCTTGAGACTCACTTAGGGCACAATGATCTAAAGCTCTCTGGGCTGACAAGATTATTTAAGAATGGTCACTAGCATTTCTATTTCACTGGTGGAATGATCTGAAGCCACTTTGTACCCTGAAAACAGGATGTCTTGCTAAGGGATTTATACTGCATTTTCATAAGGGAAGGAGTTACATACATTAAAGTGCACAATGAAAATCATAATTTTAAAAATCATAAAAAAATGAATAATTAAACCATTCACACAAAAAATACTCAGTAAACAATTGTATTGTTAAGGTGCATCAAAAATCATAACAAAATTGTTCATCAAAATTTGTATTTTACACAAATGCGCAAAAAAACCCCAACCAATTTGTACGTATAAGTACGGAATACAAAGCATAATTGTTGATTTTTCGTAAAATGAGCTGAACATGGACATTCCATGGGTGTGTATGAAATTGTCTCTCAAATCCCAGCATAATTATTTATATTTACATACTACAGATCTCACTGTTTTGTTTTGTTTTCGCAACTTAAAGGTGGCAAGCTTTTATCAAAATATTCAAAACACTAATTACTCTGAAAGGCAAACCTATGCATACAAAAATAACAGCAATTTTAAGGGATTGTGCACTGAAAACAGCATATTTTGATTTGTATTAGGCGTAATATTAATGGTTAGACATACGCTGGTTTCTTCCTGTGTACTTCTTATTATTTCTATGGTAGACATCTCACCCCTCATAGGGACAGACCATTTTCAAGCCAGGTTTGTCATGTTGTAGCTTGTGAACTTTTTATCATCAGTCCCTATGTATGCAAGAGAGTTCCAGGCATGTGGAAAGCCAAGATACGTATTTTATATAGAGTAATAAAAATGTGTTAGAGGAAATTAAATCTGTAGATTAGCAGAGCAGTGCCGGAGTTGAGTAGAAAGGTATATAGATATGAGGAAAGAAAATATAGAGGAATGTTTTGTTCAGTAGAAAAGTGTGAGCCAAATGCAGGAATTTGCAAAGAGGTAAGTAGTGACTAAAATAAATTGGTGACCGGGTTATACACTTGACTAGGGATCCTCTACATTTCTGATGCATTTATTACGTGATATTAATCAGTCATTTTTACAGGTGTTGAAGAAACCGTTACCATTATCCTTAAGTACTCAGGAAAACGCCAGGCTATCCTCACTTGCACAATTATGACCAACTTGCCAAACCAAGCAGCCATTTCTGGCTCCAAAGGAATAATTCAGGTATATGATTCTATGTATTTATGTATGTATGCACATGAGAATGTGCTACCGGGTTTGCGCATGAGTAGGGTGTTAGTTCCCCCCCCCCCCCCCCCACACACACACACCTTTTTTTTGCTCCATTAACTTCTATGGGGGAATACTTGAACGTGCACACGGTATTCTAAGTTCGGCTTTTTTGCGCTCACATCAGTTCTTCCTTACCATATAAATACATTCACTATAAGCATATGTCTCAGTTTAATTAATCTCCATATGTTCTATTTAAAATTACATTACTTTGTAATAATAAAATGTTGTAATATATTAGGAGTCAAATGAGCACCAACGTATCATGGCTTCTGAGCAAGACACAACTTCAGAATCAGAATAGTCCTATTGCCAAGTGAGCATGCGCACACAAGGAATGTTTCTTGATAAATGAGCTTCCATGTTACACATACAATATCACAACAGATACATAAGTTAAAAGAGATACAATGTAAAATATAAAAGACAATTACTAACACAGAATGACATTTTCTGGGAGTTAATACACTTATGTGAAAACAATGCAATATATACAAGAGACTGTATTACCATATAGAATTGCAGTAACAGTAAGGATTGCACTACAATGGTAGTGTTCCA